>NW_027468663.1:46924497-46936997 GCF_046254945.1 Alosa pseudoharengus | reverse complement strand
TGTGCCTTCTTGCTCTCCTCTTATTGGCAACGTATTCAACTCCAACTGCAAATAATAATTAAAGAAAAGGAACAGAAACAGTAAGAGGGCATACCATCAGCAACACGCAAACATGTTTTTCACTGGGTTCTGTCATTTCATAACCACAGCTTGGCTGCAAACACAAGCACAAAGGAGAAAGTTGGAGTTGTTTGTACCAAGCCTAATGGTTTAATAGGAGCAGGCTATAGCAGAATGCTGTTGCCGTCAGATGCTCCTAGCATGGCTTCAGCTGCTATGGCTTCTGTGGAACTGATGGTCGAGAGAGAGAGAGAGAGAGAGGGAGAGAGGGAGAAAAAGAGAGAAAGAGAGAAAGAGAGAGAGCGCGAGAGAGAGAGAGAGAAAAAGAGAGAAAGAGAGAAAGAGAGAGAGCGCGAGAGAGAGAGAGAGAGAAAGAAAGAAAGAAAGAAAGAAAGAAAGAGAGAGAGCGCGAGAGAGAGAAAGAGAGAAAGAGAGAGAGAAAGAAAGAAAGAGAGAAAGAGAAAGAGAGAGAGAGAGAGAGCTGGGTGGAGCCCTGGTGGGTACAGTAGGTGGGGGATTACGGGCCCCCATGACTCCGTCCCATCTCTCATCGCGTAGCGAGCTGTTCGTGCACTGGGGGGCTTCTGCAACTCAATGCTCTTAATCTCCCGTTTTCTCAGCGGGATTAGACAATAAATGTAGCTATCTGCCGCGACCGCTCGGCAAGCTCCGGCAGGTCTGCCACCACTCTCCAGCGCCGGGCTCACCGGCACTCCGTTGTGCTCGCCATGTTTACTAAAGGGGAAGGTTAATCTCCTTGCTATGAATGCATTCATGAGGGCTTTTAATGTGGCGCGTCTCTCTGTCTCTCTGTCTCTCTCTCTCTCTCTCTCTCTCTCTGTCTCTCTCTCTCTCTCTCTCTCGTGCGTTTGCTCTTTCTTGCAGTGATTTTTTGTGTCTTACGTGCTCCGTGACACACTGCAAGAAGCCCAGAGGATCGGTCTTTCCGATGGTTTGGGTGCTCCTGACTCAAATTAAGGGCAGAAGGAATGAGAAGGCAGAGAGGGAGAAAAAGAGAGAGGGAGAGGGAGAAGAGACACAGAACCACAGCACGGAATGGAGCACGCATTTTGACTTTACTGTGACCCTTAAAAAGGACTGACCAAAGCCCAGATGTGATGACATCCCTCGAAAATTTTCCTGCACATGCAACTTAAAAAAAAACACACACACACACACACACGCACACGCACACCACACGCACACACACCAACGCACACACAAAGAAATCTGGAGTAGGGATGGCTTTTTGGGGGGACCAGGAGGTCGACTCCCCCGTCCACAGGCCAGTGGTGGGCTCCTGCTGACATCATCTGTTTGGAAACGGCAGGGGGAAAGCCACAGGACTGTAGCCATGGCGCTATGTGTATGTGTGTGTGTGTGTGTGTCTATGTGTGTGTGTGTGTGTGTATGTGTCCACATGTTTGTGTATGGAGTAGGGAGGACTGCTGCGTTTTCAGCAGGTGAAATGAGGCAATTCGCCGGACCAAGTCGGCGCGGAGCGGACCGGGGAGACGCAGGAACGCAGGAACCCACGGATCAGTGGTCGCCCAGCAGCACACAGGATCTGCGGCCGTGCTGCCGCTGAGCCGCCCCGCTGCGGCCCCTGTCCGTCCACGCCTGAGCCAGCTGAAGCGTCGGCCACCCGCCACTCTATGGGCCCATTCAGTGGAGCGCCACGCTCCACACACTGTAGCACACACGGACACATACTCGCATGCGCGCGCACACACACACACCATCTGTCTGTCACATGCTCACATGTACACCCACATACCATTCACTCACACATATACTCACACAAACACACAGACAGACACACACACACACAGTCCTCCTCTCCTTGGCATTCTCTCTCCTTCAACCCTCACACATGCCTAGCTATACACACTCTGACACTCACCTCTTTCCCTCCTTCCTCTGTAAAACACACACATGCACGCACACACATACAAGCATCTACACAGACACACACACACACACGTGTACTATCCCGGTTCACACAGTGTCGCTCTGTGAGGCCATTTGTTAGTTTTTTTCCAGGCTGTCAAATTATCAGTCATCCAGAGAGCCTCTAGCTGACTCTGTGCCCTGCTGAAATGCCAGAGTCGTAAATCATACCCTACTCATCGGGCCAGACATGCCAGCTATTCAGCAGAGATGCTACTGAAACGCATCCTCAACACCCCCCAACACCCACACCCACACACACACACACACACAAACGTCAAGCAATTGACCAAAAATGCCTTAGTGCCAGTTGTACGTTCTGGCTATTAAAGATGTTTTACACAAGATTGATTGCCTGTGATGGTTCCACCATCTCCACACGCACATACTGTATACACACACTCACACTACATTACCATTAATTCCTGTGTAAAACTCACAAAGAGAATAACAAAAAATGAACCTAACCTAACCATTCACATAAGACATTCAAACATGACTGTTTTAATTGTTGATACAACCATTTAAAAAGGAGGCAATTTCAAAAATTGTCCAAAACTAAGACCATTAGGCACTACTCCTCTGACCGTGGAACTAAGGAGCACACGTTGTGACTGTTGGGTATTCTATGATTCCCACTGAGAGGACCTGGGCCTGCTGCAGTGCCCACTAACAGGTGTGCAGAGCTCCCAGCCAATCGAAGGCAACTGCTGCGTATGGCGCTGGTTACAGACAAATGGTGATTTCACGCTGGAGTCCTCCATTAGCTGGCCGAGTAAACAGCTGAGGAGCATCCAAAATAAGCAGATCCTATGTGGCCTCCCTGCCTCTGCGCTTCACTAGGGGCGTGCTTTGCCAACCTGCAACTCTAGATCTACTGCTGTGGTTTTGGTACTGCGGGAAATACAACTGCTGAACCTCTGAGCACCCAACGCCTCAGATATACCATTTATTTATGTTTTGTGTCTATGAATAAACACGCACGCACGCACGCACGCACGCACGCACGCACGCACGCACGCACGCATAATTGTAATGGAAATGGTGGGTATTTGCAATACAGGCCAAATTTCCATCAGACATAATTTCAGAAACATAGCTGACCTGGTTGAACTTACTTAGCAAAGGAAATGCTTCAGATATGAACTAAGTAACAACCTCCCAACAAAATGTCCAGGTTCAACATCTGAACATCATAATAACTAAAAGGAACAATAATAAACACTTAACAAGTATTGTATAAAAAACATATTTTTAGATGTCCAGTCCAACACCTATAACACTGGAAGTATACATATCTAAAAATTGTCAATGACTAGATGCTATGATTTTTTTTTCCTTCAATGCATGTGCAGTAGATAAAAAAAAAAAAAGACAAAGAGGGTTTAATTTGTAGGCCTTGTGAAACAAAGCACTTACCCCGATTGTGAAACTACCTACATGCTCAGTCCACATTATATGCAATAACAAATGCATTATACCAGAGGTGCGTTCAAATATGCAAACATAGGCGAACGTTTGCAAACAATTTTCTGTTTGCCTTGAGTTTTCCGCGAACGTTTGCAAACCCTTACAAACAATTTGAGGAGGTTGTTCTCTGCGAACATGTTGGGAATTGGATGGAGAGTTACCATTGAGATGGAATGTTTACACAAAATTTTTCAAATTCATCTGTTCATATAAACATTTTCGCAGCAAACGCTCGCCTCTGTTCAAGGAATTTCTGAATCAGTAACTCAGTAAACTGCACACATCATTACTGTGCATTACTGAACGTGTGCGCGCTATACAGAACTAAAATATCTAGCAGGGCTTCTTGGTGGTACAAAATCACATAATGGTAGTAGAAGCAGCTTAATTCTGTTTCTTCTACATGGATTAAAGTTAAAGTTAAAGTTGATTGGTATTTGGCAGACGCTTTCATCCAAAGCGTCACGGACTGGCAACGGCAGGTCGACAGAATGTCAGTCGGTGACATAACTGTTTCTCCACCACACCCAGACTTAAGCCTAGTCCAAGACTAAAAGCATTACTCAATGGAAATGTTCATTCAAGCGCTCCTTTAGTCTGGCCTTAATTCATGTAGAAAAGATAGCTCTGAGGGATTGGGACGAGGCTGCATTACTGTATTGTTTACCTTAATCTTTTGTTGTATGTGTCGGAGGGCGTCGGCGGTGCCCATGTCTGCCTCCTCCTGGATGCACACCACGTCCAGCTTCAGTTTCCCGTCCAGCTTCAGCTTGGGGTCTGTGCTCAGTGCCTTCTGCACTTCCTTTGTGGTGATGACTATGACCTCTGGAAGAGGACACACAAGCTCATTAGTCTCTAAAATTACAGGCTGCATTTAACCTCCAAGACTACGGGAATTCAGCATGTCATCCCCTACAACTATCATTGTGGGGGGCATCCGTGGCCTACTGGTTAGCGCGGCTAGGTTAGGAACGGCTGAAGTGCCCTTGAGCAAGGCACCTAACCCCTCACTGCTCCCCGAGCGCCGCTGTTGTTGCAGGCAGCTCACTGCGCCGGGATTAGTGTGTGCTTCACCTCACTGTGTGCTGAGTGTGTTTCACTAATTCACAGATTGGGATAAATGCAGAGACCAAATTTCCCTCACGGGATCAAAAGAGTATATATACTTATATACTTATACTTATACTATGTATTGGGGATGTAAATGAACACAGAAAAGGAAAAAGTTGATGAATGTTCACCAGTACACATCTATGTGTGCAACAAAGTCCTACAGACTTTCTCAATTTGGTCTTTGTGAATTATAGGCTGACTTTTTTTTTTCTCTCTCAATCCAGCAGTGGGGAAGAGAGAGTGTGAGCCAAACGGGGAAAGTCTTGTCCCAAGACCCTGATTAAGCAGGCAGGTTTGCAAGAAAACGTTTATGTAGTTACTGTAGTTTGTGCGAGGACTTGTAAAAAGCTAATTGCAGGGCCTTGCTGGCAGACTGGCTGTGAACAGCGCGTTGACTGAGCCACATATAAAGAGCCATAGAGCCAAGCGGCTAAAGTGGCCAAGGCCTGTGCTCAGATCAGCCTGGCCGTGAAATCTAACAGCACAGGGAGATCTGCTAAGGAGCGCGAGACCTGTGACACAGACAGGCAGTTTAACTGCTTACACCATTACTGTGCATTACGGAACGTGCACTATAAACAAAAATAAAATATTCAACAGGGCTTCTTTCCATGACTTAAGAACCATTTAGGGCTATAAGGGAGACAGCAGTACACGAATAATGGCTGTTCCCTAGTTATGGACTTAACACCTCACAGGTTAAATTGGCTAATTTTCACATACTCCATTAACTTAAAATTCTTCTGAGCTTCCTTCTGCTGTTAGAATGCTGCTCCCCAAAATAGTGCTGTAGTAACTAAAGGAAATGTTGAAAAGCGTTCTTCCCTTACCAAACAAGGTGACAGAATTTGCAAGCTATTATTTAAACTGCAGTGCCTGCAGTGATTTATCTGAAGGATAATAATTGAGAATTCTTAATTCATGTATGGAAACTGGCCCACTGGTACAATATTGGCAGAGTTGCATCTTCCTCGTCAGTCTCTCTTTTTATTTTGCACGCATCTTCCCAAAGTATCACATTTGTAGAAAAGCCTTACATTGTCAGTCACATATAGGCAATATAGACCAAAATACATATATACAATATTTGCTTACCCTATAGGGGAAAAAACTGAAGGAAACAGTGAATCTGAGGTAAAATTAAATATTTCATAGGCCAAAAATTGCTCTATATTGTTGTGCAGTTAATACTTCCCTAAAATAAAAGACACACACACAATGCATAGGTCCACTGATCTATTGACACTATTCTCTCAGAACAGCAACCTAAAAAAAAAGGCTTTATTTTGTACAATAAAAAAAAATAAAAAAAAAATAACAAATTGCCCTATACATTTCAAATGTCATAATAGTTGTATTACCTTCAAATCCAACTCTCTCTAGTAGGTTCAGTGGGTACCAAATAAGGGGTTTATTCCCAACAGGTAACAGGGGTTTCGGTGTGTTGTAGGTGAGATCCATCATGCGAGACCCACCACCAGCGGCCATCAACACCGCCTGCAATTCCATTTTACATCTAGGAAGCAAGTGAGAAGCACACTGTGTTGGTAACTAACTACAGCCACAGCTAAGGCTACTGGCACACTGTCGTTCAGGTGTGTCACACACTTAGACATCACATCATTTCATTTAATCAAGAAAATCTGTTGACTTTTGCTATTACTGTGGTGACGGTCAGTGTTTGTGTATTACTGTTGTTTTATTTATGTTCTTAAACTTTCAATAAAAAGATCATCACAAAAAAAGAACAGAAAATCTGCAACAGTTAATTGTCGGGCTGTTGCAGACCAAGCGCTATCAAACAAAGTTGCAACGTTAGCCCTAAGTGTCGACCCACTGGCTGTCAGTGCGCTGCTTACGGACTTCCACCGGGTAGCTGCTAGGCTAACTTCATGGTGCTTCATGTGACACGAGTGCTAACGTTATATTTACTTGTTTCCATTCAGACCGATCTCTGGGGATAACCGAAGGCACGTGGAAAGAAATAAGCAACATAGTTAAGTAACGTTAACGTTAGAATTAACATCTGGATGAGTAACATTAGCTAAATAACTTTCAGATGTTAACGTTAGCGAACCCAATTAATTAGCTAGGAGATAGGGAAAAGTGCCATATCACGGTCTAGTTATGAGTTTCAATTGATACACGAACATACATTGTTTACTTACCCGTTGTCAGTCGATGTCAACAATTATAAAACACACTGACCAGCTGCTTCAGGTAACGTTAGCTTGTTAGCAAATAGACCTCTCTCAGTGAACCAAGTGGGTTTAGTAGGCTAGCATTGTAGCAAACATGTGAGGAGGCAACGTTGCTAGCTAACTAGCTCGCAGAAACGCTGGCGAATCCTCTATAATCTAATTCAGGTTATTATGAGTATCAATAGTGATAGGGATGTCGTCGACGATAACAGTTGTTCAGTACAGTTGAATTAGGCTCAAATTTTCAAGTTTTATTTACTGTCTACGGCGTTGCAAGATATGATGATATGGGTACGGCACTTTTAATATTACCTGATAGAAACGTAAGTCAGTATAAATAGTTCCGAGCTACTGGCAAATCACAATGAAGTTTGTTACACAAGTAGCCAAAAAAATAAGCCACCGAAACGCATCATGGTTATAAGATAACTTAACTTGATTTATTTACAGACTCAAAGTCCAGATAAAAAAACATATACATATTTAAAATAGAACATAAATTAGTGATTTTAATCATCCATTTTACCACCCGCAGGCCGTCATTATGCAAAGCCCGCCATAGGTTAAAATAGATTTTACACAGTCAAAACCATATTGTGTAATATTTGACAGGGAAAATAACTTACAGTATTCTTACATGCTATAACCAACAATATCAGTTTTGTTCAAAAAATGTAAGTCACGTTTTAGGGTGCATGCATGGACTCATCAGTCACTATCATACAAGCAACATTGTGTTGGATTACACAAGATTAAAACATATTCATTGTGTCTGTTTCATGCATCCTTCAAATAGCTTTCAAACTCATTTTAAGGATACAGTAAGTAATTAAAACATCTGAAGAGTTTGGTTCCAAAACGCTATAAATTCATTTTTGAAAACTAGTCATTCCTGAATTTCCCCTTGGGGATCAATAAAGTATTTATCTATCTATCTATCTATCTATTTAATTGTGGCCTATTTCAGGTAATATCAATAAAATGTCAGTGCTGTTGTTTTGATTGAGTAAAGATAAATCAAATAACAATACCCAACTACATTTCCACTGAAATTACAAAAAGTACAAAATGAAAACAAATGATTTATGAAAATTCATTAAAATGGAGGATATAGTGTTTTGGATCCAAACTCTTCATCTATTTAGGGTAAAATTAGGATATCCGACATTGTTACTGAACGAAGCAAGCTATTAAATAAAGGTAATAAATGCTTCTATTTACAAGCAATTTTCTATTGAGATGTATACACAAGTCAATTTTGTTGGCTACCTAATGCATGTGTTTCCACTCTTCAACTCAACAGAAACTCACATGTATGGTATGAACTATGTGTTTGCAGAAATAAAGTAAAATAAA
Organism: Alosa pseudoharengus; assembly: GCF_046254945.1. NCBI lineage: Eukaryota > Metazoa > Chordata > Actinopteri > Clupeiformes > Clupeidae > Alosa > Alosa pseudoharengus. The sequence continues at coordinate 46,928,847 of NW_027468663.1, read as the reverse complement.
AAATAACTTGTGGGTTCCGTATTAAAAATGATCTCTGCCAGAAAACTGTATCTGATGGACAGTATACAGGGTGACCATCAAACATTTTCTTTGCTGACATCCTTTATTTTTCACTCTTGCTTGTGCAGATAACCCTCCAATCACCTCTCCACAGTCAACAGACATGGCTGAAACCCCAATTCACAGACCGCCGATCTAACAGCAAATTGAACTCTGGGAATGTGGCTTGGCTTTGTTTTCCCTGGACAGGAGATGAGCTTCATTGGTTGCTGCCTGTAGAGGAAACTTTGGAATAACAGGGTGGGCAGGCAAGGCAATAGACTATGCCTGAGAGAGAGAGAGAGAGAGAGAGAGCATATGGTTGTTGATGACTTTTATATAAGCTAATGGTCTCAAGCCAACTTTCAAGACATTTATCCAAAGTTATAGGTAAAAAAACACCCATTCCAGAGTGCATTTTGTTTTCACATCAACTTTTCTGCCTCTCAACAGAGAGACTCTCTCAGTGAAAGAGTGCATTAATACAGCCCTAATGCAGACCACCCTGGTAATCCTGTGTGGATGACATGACCAAAGTTTACCATCTGGCAGGTGGCTCTTCAGCAAATTTAAGCAATTACGTACACAGCATGAATAGACCACTGACTTTTTGCCAGTGGAATCTCATTAAATGATCATAAACAAACAGCTTAGAAAAACAAGTTTTAGCGACATTAGCATTTTTATGCCCAGCTAAACACACAATTTTACCTTTCATTTGACCATGTGAAGGTGATGTTCAGACCTTCCTGGAACGGAGCATGATGCTAGCAAAACTTTTTTTAAAAGATAGCAAATTCTTCAGATGTTTTGCCATATTTACGCTGAGAATAATGTAGCATATGACCATTGTAGGCTATGTTCCTGGTGATGGATACCTGGTAGCTGACAAATAAATATGAGCCTTTCAATGGGCTATATCTGGGAGATTTTCATTATTAAAATAAATTCTGTTTTGGCAAGTATAGAAAAATATATGTTTTGGGGAAATACATTTTTTCTTATCATTTCTGATGATTTGACCCTCCAATGAATTTTCCAGGTCTCTTCACCTACAATCTGGCAATTCCTACTGGGGTTATATGGCAATAAGACTTTTTTACATTCTAATAACTTCTTATTCATCTGCCTTTACAAGCTGTTCCCTACACACAGATGGCATCTTTTTTGTCATTAAAAGTGGGCCCTGGTTCAAAACAGGCCTGTCATAAAAGTCAGCCCATGCCACTGACACTTTTCCAGCGATTATCCTCTGGTCTTTTTACAGCGCTCACCCATAGACTTTAAGTCCATGCAGGAATGAAGAATAAAAGCTGGAACAGGCCCTTATTGATTGTCTTAATGGTGATAGGTAGTGCAGAGACAGACAGGAAATGTGGCGCAGGTGTCAGGCTATGGAGCCCAGCCCTGCAGCAGCCTGCGTCGTGAGGGGCCTGCATACTGTCAGCATGCAGTGGAAAACCTGTCCCCAGCTTTTGATCTTTATGCTTACAAATAAAAAAGCCACAGATGGTATTCTTGATGTTGACCGTTACAAAATATATTTTTTAAATTTATAGACACTATATTGTTGTGTAGTGTGAAACTACAGTATGCCTGCAAGTGCAACAGCAACCTTTTTAGTGCAGCACTTTTGATTTGGTAGATAGTTGACTAAAAGCATCAAGAAAATGCATGAGTCCTTGTGATGCCATACAAACGTTTCTGTTCACACAATAAATTCTCTGTGATTGCAAAATAATAGTATAAAGGCAATATTCTCCTTCTAATAGTGGAAAATCACTTTGATATTTAGACAATGCAAATACAAGTACATGGCATCTAATTACAAATCATGACCATTACAAATCCATGAGGCCCTGAACAGTGAAATACAATATAACATGAAGTGCAACATAAAGGCTGCCTCCCAACACATGAAAATGAGAGCAGATAAGAGTGATATAGACAGATAAGGAGGGCAAGCCATCGAATTGTAGACTACCACAGACTTGAAGGTCTGCCTTGATTTGCTCTGATTTCCTATTCCTGGCCAAAGCAGCCCTTGTAAATCATTCTCAATTCCTTTAAACAAGCCAGTTGGATTAGGTTGGTTTAGATCATAAACATTCACGGGGCCAGACCACCCAGAGAGCGAGTCTCGGGCCTGACCGCCGCCTCCCCGCGAGCCACAGCGCGGCCGAAAGCACAACACACTCAGTGTGGTTTGTGTTTGCGCCACTTCCAGGGCCTCGAGAGCACCAGGACCCCAGCTGCCATGGAAACAAAAACACCCTGCCCCCCTCCTTGCTCATTCACGGTCAGCCACCGATAGACTGTGACATAGATAAACACGCTCCGGTCCACGGACCATTCTCCTCTCCCACACTTTTAAAACTCTCTCTCTTTGTGTGCGTGCCTGTGTGTGTATATGTGTGTGTGTGTGTGTGTGTGTGTGTGTGTGTTCCTCTGCAGTAAAAAAGAGAAATGTTGGGACGCGTGTCACACTCTGGGCTTTGCAGGACTGGTTCACAGACATAATAATACAGAAAATGCAAAAATTCTTGTCGGGACATGTCAAAGGAGCATGAAAACATTTCTTTATCGTCTGCCAGGGAGATTAAGGGAAGAAGAAGAAGTGGTGATGTGTGAGGCCAGCTTTTCAGCTCTCTCAACCACACAGGAGATGTGATCGGGAAGGACACAAAAGACACATGGTTTTTATTATTCAACACTTACCAAAGAATCAGCCTCAACATGTTGGACAGAATTGGAGTGCATGATGACCTTACAGATTTAACCAATAGCAGAATGCATTCATAGGAACTCATAACCAATGCACACATACAGGCCAGCTACATTTATTATCTATATATGTCTGTATATGAAAAAGCTAAGGTATTTATGGTCCTATGTTATCGACTGTTGTGTTTAAAGAGCCATCCATATCGCTAATTGATAATCAGTCATATTTAGACATGTGGGACCCTGTGTCCTCCTCAGACTATTCAGTGCGTAACAGGAGTTTCTGGAATCTCTTACCTACGGAGCTCCCGAATTGATCATGGTGAGAATATTATCTTTTTAGAGATGGAAATTTATTTTTTACTTTTTATTTTTTACTATTTTTACTTTTCTGTTCCTTAGCAATACTTTTCACTTTGTGAGGGAGCTATTGCAAGGGAATGCAAAACGCATTGCGAGGGAACACAAAAGGGGTTTAAAAATAAATTCCCACCTCTAAAAAGATAATTCCCATCATGGTCCTTCGGGGGCTTTGTACTTACTAGAGGGTTCTCTATATATAAACATTTGTTTTTCTCCTCTGCAGTCTCAGTAAACTCTACTACTACTTACACTACCCATTGTTACCCTTTAATACTGCATAATGTGTGGCATTCACTCAATGGGCTTTTTATTTCCCTTGGTTGCTATTGTATCAAAAGATGACATGGTGTGGCAGAACCATCACTTGTAATGTTAGTATTTTTTTCTTTTTTTTCTCTCAGAAAATAAAAATGGTATAGTGAAGCACTAAATTACTAAACTAAATTGACTAAATAATCAAACACATTAGTTTTCACATAATGCACTTTATTAGCATTATTACTTGTCTTGTGTGATTGAGTGGAGGGGGCTGAACCTTGCTCTTCAGAGAATCATAATTTGTGTTTAAAATGGACTCCCCAATTTTAAACACAGGCTTTGCACGGTGGCACTTCATTAAACACCAGCCATTCTGCTGGGGAGCCAAACGGACAGAGCGACTCAGCGTCAGCCTCCACTGGAGTCAGAGAGCCGTGATGGGGCCAATACTCACACTAACCCCACTCCTCCTGTGGACAGAGGGCCACTCTCTTCCGGGACGTGGGGGGTGGGGGGGTGGAGTGTCCAGGGTGGAGGTGGTCCATCTCACCGAGGGCCAGGTGAGTGTTCGTGTCAGGCTTTTTGACTGTTTTACATGCACGTCTGGTCTGGCTCTGCTCATATCACCACCGGTTAATGGATGCCATAACTCCCCGGGTGGCAGGGGGCCAGGCAGAGTTGTGGACCACATTGGGATAATAAGAAGGGATGGAGGGGGCGGTGGTATGTGTGTGTGTGAGTGTGTGTGTGTGTGTGTGGGTTGGGGGTGGGGGGGGGGCTGGACTTGGTGGAGTGTGATCGGCCTGGAGGTAGGCTCAGGATTTAGAAGAACAAATCTGTCCAAACAGGGCAGAGTGAGTGAGAGCGGAAAATGGGAGTTATGTTGTGGGTTTTTTTTATAGTGCATAAACATGAAGCTTGCAGTCATTCCAGCAGAAATTCCCTTCCCCGGGCGCTCATTGTCAA
>NW_027468663.1:46881997-46911997 GCF_046254945.1 Alosa pseudoharengus | reverse complement strand
GCTGTGTTGCTGTTTTCATCCAAAGGCCTCCCAATGCACTGTGGACCGTGCACTGCACTGCCCAAACACAAAGCGTATAATAAGACATTCTCACAAGAGGCTTAGGACGGAAGGGAGAGAAAGACGGAAGAGGAGAAAAGGAGGGAAGGAGCGAGAGAGGGGGGTAGGTGGGTTTGCGGGAGGTATATAGAGAGATAGAGGGAGGGAGGGAGAGAGGGAGGGAAGGAGAGACAAGGAAGGAGGGAGAGATAGACAGCAAGAGAAATAAAGACAGGGAATGAGAAAGAGTTGGTAGGAGAGAGAGAGAGAGAGAGAGAGAGAGAGAGAGAGAGAGAGAGAGAGAGAGAGAGAGAGAAAGAGAGAGGTTGGGATCTGTGGGGTTGTAAACCGTTCTGTAAACATTCCATTGAGAGATGGAAGAATGCAGCCTCATAAGAGCACTATTCAGGCGCGCAGGATCTCTGTCAGTCAGGCGTGGAGGGAGAGAGGGAGGGACGAGGGGGACAAATACACACACACTCACACACACGCACACTGGGGAGAGAGAGAGAGACGCACACAGCAAACACAAATGCACATACACACCCGCTCGCACATTCAAAGACACAAAGCACACACCCTCAGTCAGAGCAGACAAAAGCTCCTGCCTCGATACAGTATGCACCATCATGTTCCAAACAAACATATTTGGCAGGCATACCTTTCGCTTTTGTTCCAAAGACATGCCAGACCACAAAGACATGTATTAACCATCACACATATGCTCTTACATGCACACAGGCATGCGCAGATTCACTACACACACGCGCATGGCGGGCTCCTTCTCTCTGTCTTTCTCTTTTTTCACACTCTCTTTTAATACACACGTGCGTGCACAAACACACACACACACACACACACACACACACACACACACACTCCCTCTCTTCCTCTCTCTCTCTACCATGTACCTATAGCTTTTTTTCAACTGCTTACACACAAAATATTTCCATGTCACAAACCTGTCACTCAAACACTACAGTATGTCCCCATACCAAATCTGCAAACTAATTCTTAGCATTTCAATTTCATAAAACACTTTTTGCAAAACACCACACACAATTCTCTACTTAACACACACAATTTTAACAGGAAGAAACTTGATTCACTTTTTCAAACACAACCGATGGCACAACCTTGTTTTGACTGCTGAATTTTGATCCGCATGTTAGCAGCCATTTTGGTAAATGAGCCAAATGAAACTTTTGGACATGTGATGAAATGTGTCCCCATGCAAAATCTCCGGTCAACAGTGGTCATTATTACAGTAAAAAGAGTGCTATCATCACATTGCTGGTGCTGCTGTTCTCCATGTGTGGAACTGAGACTCAAAGCACTTGGACTGAGTTCAGACAGCGAACTAGAGACTTATTCAGCTGCAGTCACTGCCCAGATGGACATCACTGCTGAGCTCAGAGACCTGGTGACATGGTGGTGAAGCTGAGAGTGCTGCCTACTGTCACACAGAATGACCTATAGAACACCAATGTTGAGCTGCAAAAAAAAAGTTATTTATTTATCTTTATTTGTTTATTTGCTGGTAAGCATTTATTAGTCTCACCTCATTCCTTGTGGTTTTTTAAAATTGTGCTTCCTCCATGTAACACCATGTGACCTGTAGTGTCTGGTGATGTGTAATCCCTGATGATGACCAGAGGTGGTTGAAACAACATGTTGGCTTGGGTTTACATAAATGATTTAGGCATTTTAATAGTTTTTTCAACGCTCCTTGATTCCTGCCCTTTCACCTTTTGGAGGGAACAAAACGGTTCAGTAGTAAGAGGTTGCAGGACACAGATTGAGACAGTGTCTGTGTTTGGTCTGGAGTAGCCTACTCCAGACATCATTGTACTGAGCAGGGCTAATTTCTCTCCTGCCACTGAAACATTCACCAGCGTCTCAGTGCTGCAGAACTCCCTACATCCACTAGATGGGGCAATAGCGGACAGCCTAATACATCTATCTATCTATAAAGCAAGAAGCGTCTGTGTGTCTGTGTGTGTGTGTGTGTGTGTCTGTGGCACGCATATCTCGCTGACCGTTTGTCAGACTGAATACAAACTTGGCAGGTGTCTTGCTACAGGCATGAGTAAGTGCACTGCCGAATTTGACGTTGTTTGAATAAGAAATGCAAAAGATATCGTTAAATAGCCTATATCGGTAAAAGAAGCACGCATTGGCTTTCGCCGCTAGCCACTCCCCCTCCCACACAGCACTGTAGGACTGTAAGCTACCAGTGAGGATAGAAGCAGGGCTTTGGCAGAATTGGATCAGTGTAGGTTACACGGGTAAAAACTTAAGCGAGTGCAAGATAACTCCACGGATTTTGCAACAACACGCCAACATGCCAACACACACAGGTAGGCTATATGCAGTGGCTCTTCAAAATGACGTAAACAATGATGTGCAATAAGCAGACACTTCGAATAGCCCAGGCTACTTTGGACTGTCTTTAGACTTTGAATAAGCACATGACAATTCAAACTGCAAGGTCCTAAATTGAAACGAGCGATAATGGTCCCGAATCAAAGAACGTCCCAGAATGCCACACATGCAAAGCATAACCAGCGACAAGCAACGAGTGGCAGACAGAGTGTGATGCTATATGAATAGCCCAGGCTACTTTGGACTGTCTTTAGACTTTGAATAAGCAAACAACAGTTCCAACTGCAAGGTCCTAAATTGAAACGAGCGATAATGGTCCTGAATTAAAGAACGTCTCAGAATGCCACACATGCAAAGCATAACCAGCGACAAGCAACGAGTGGCAGACAGAGTGTGATGTCACTTATAGGCCACCAGAGACTGTTTTTGAGTCACACCGTTGCAAATTCCATATGATGCATCATTCCACAAAATGGTTTGTTTTCTCTACCATCAAGTTATTCAATAGGCTAAGCATATAGCCTTGACTCAAAACAGCTGTTAGGATTATGTCATTTTGATTTGTAAAAATGTCACATGCAGCCATGCTTAAATTCACATTTATTATATTATCTGTAGGCCTATTCATTATTGAATGCTTACCTGGAATTATGTTTTTCCCTATCATCCTATTTTTAAAGCAGGCCTACCTGCAGGCATGTAATTGGGCTACAGGAATAGCATGTTTGAACGGGCACTGCACTAGTCATAATAAAGGTGTTTCCGTGTTAAATAGTTTGGATTTTGGTTTTAAAAAATCCAATCATATCCACCTGTTCATGTGTGGTGTCATTATTATATGTTACACTCTAATTGACATTTCAGCATTCTGTCTCTATTCAGATGACAGACCATTTTTTTTTTTAAATAGATAAAATGATTAGTCATTTTTAGCGTGCACCATGATATTGCTTGACCTATGGCAGATTTGAAAAGGCTTTGTCTGGTCTGAGAACAGGATAAAGTAAAGGGGCTGTTATGCCATGTGACTGCTTGTGACACTAGATGGCAGCATTTTTGTCTTTTCCCTATTTCCCTCATTAGGCAATTTGTGCTATAACTCTAAATTATGCTTTGGAACTGTTTCTACTTGTAGTCTTGGTCTGTAATGCTAACAACAGCAGCTGTTTTTTATCAATCCAAATTGTTTTTTTAATGATTTGCAAGTAAAGCACTGAGATGAAAGGCAGAGACCTACAAATTTGTGGGTCATCAGAAGCTTGTGACCAGTCACAGGTCTGTATTAGGAAAGACCCTCCACATTATGAATGAGAGTGACCACGGAAAACCCCAGATTTCACTGCTAGACTTTTGTGACAGTGTGTTTTGTGAGACATTGGTCAGATGACGATCATGTGCATTTTTTGTCTCTCTCTCTCTCTCTCTCTCTCTCTCTCTCTCTCTCTCTCTCTCTCTCTCTCTCTCTTTTCCCCTGGGGATCAATCAAGTATCTATCTATCTATCTCTATCTGAGTATCTGTGTGTGTGTGTGTGTGTGTATGTGTGTGTGTGTGTGTGTGTGTGAGTGAGAGAGAGAGAGAGAAAGAAAGAGAGAGAGAGAGTGAAATATAGCTGGTGGTGAGTTTGTCTGGTGTTTGTGTTTGGTCTTCCCCTGTGGTTGCCACAACACTAGTGAGCTGTCATTCTCATGGGTGAATCCCTGTGATGAGGAAGTGTGCCTCACTGGTGGCCAGAGCCATGGATCTCCCTCATGCTATATATAACAGCAGAAGAATGTAGCGGCTCCCCACTGAGCCTCCCGTGTTATCATGCGGTTACAGATCTCATGACCTCAGAGGTCACTAAAGGCTACTAGAGGTCGAGCGTGACCCAGAGTCAGTCCCCATAACCGATCCGTGTCCCCTGTGATGATGTCATGATGGTGTCTGTATGTCAGGGCTGCTAGGTGACCTTTGACCTAAACAATGGTCCCTTAGCTGGCTCATGATTCATCACAATGAGGGAGTAATTGTGCTCCCAGCTGCCATGTCCCTATATATCACCAGTCTGTCCTCTATCGATAGACTAGAGAGAGGAATAAGTCCATACCAGTAATGGGGTATTCAACAGTGCATGGGCCTTTCAACACATGAAAAGGAGCATATAAACCACATTTACAATGCATTCAAAATTCAACTTCAGGTGTGGGACATCTTTTTGGGTGTATCAATTTTTATAATGTTAACTATGTTATATCAGTTGTTATAATGGTTATGCCATTAGTTTTGTGCCATTTTCTTTAGTTTCAAAAAAATATTGCTGATCTGCAAGTAATTTGTTAATATTTTTCTTTGATTTTTATCAAAATGTATTTTGTTAATATTTTATTTTGTGTAAATACTTTGTTTCGTATTGTACAAATGTATGTAATTAATGTGGTTCAAATCACTTCATGTACAAAGTCTATATCACAATATTTCATGTTTGTATTATGCCCAAAGTCAGGCCACAAACAACCACATTTAGGCATGCCATTTATCTTTCAACCTCATGTACAGTATTACTTGTGGTGAGCCACTGACTAACTTGAGTTGAATATAGAAATCCCTTCAAAATATGTGTTTTTAATCAACAAGGGGACGAATAGCAAAATTGCTTTTCATTTTCATCTAACATTCCTTTAGACCACACATGACTGCATGAAACATCCTGCCAAACTGCATATCAGTCTATTATGCAAATCAGCCTACCAGTATTTACTTTGCGTGTGAACTGTGTCTTTGCATTCTTCAAGTCTTTATTTGTTTTTTTACGGTTCTTACTTTCTCATTCTTATCTACATCCCTCAGTCATTATCACCAATCACTGTCTGTCTTTATTTTCTCTATATCTTACATTTACACCAAAAATACTCTTTCTTTCTTTCTTTCTTTCTTTCTTTCTTTCTTCTTTCCTTCTCTCTCTCTTTCTTTCTTTCTTTCTTTCTTTCTTTCTTTCTTTAACTCACTCATTGTCTGATCTAGCTGGTCTATCTTTACTCATCTCTCTCACCTATGACTTTTATTGTACCTTCCCTCTCCTTTGTCGGTCTTTTAAATGTTTAATCTTTTGCTTTGCATGCACTTGTATTTCCTTTTTTTTAATAATAAAAAAGTGAATCATATTCACTTTTCAACATTCTGGGTCCCAAATCCACCGTTCCGAGTCCCTGTCACTTTAGATAAAATCATCCGCTGAATCCCACTCACTTTACTCATTGTGTAATTACTGTACAAGTCCCACTCACTCTATTCACTTCATAATAAACCAGGCCGAGGAAAGGCAGCAGGAGACATGACTTTGTGCCTGAAAAGAAAAGAATGTGAGCTGGAAAGTGACCTTGTGGATTAAAATGACCCTGTCTCTCGGTCTGACATTTAAGCGCCCTGAGAATGACAAAAGGCTTTGGGTTGAGGAATGAACGGAATTAGTTTGAAAGATATCTTGACTTGAAAATAATGAGTTGTAATTAAATACATTTCCCCCCCCTCACTGTACAGACACACGCAGAGAAGTTCACACCGCAAGTCTTTGTACTGACTCGCATGTGCAAAAGAACAATAACAATGACATCAGCTAACTCCAGCGGCGCGTAATTGTGACAAACGTCAGATGTAGATTGACGTAAAAATTGCATCAAATCCGCCTTGGTTGTTCACAATGTGGCCGCATTGAAAAAAATCAGACCTGGGTCTAATTCAGGACCACACATGGAAGTGGTCTAAATCAGATTTGAAAAAATCAGATCTGGGCAAGATTTGAGTGTTCACACTACTTCTGAAGAAGTCTGACCTGGTCACTTGACCCCCCCAGATTTGGGCCACTTTTGCCTGCAGTCTGAACAGGGTCTTAGAGAAGTACTGCTGGTTGCAGCGGAAGTAGGGAGAGGAACAAATGCATGTGATTTCACATGATGTTGACTTTTGCTGTCATGAGTTGTGAGGTGTTAGTGAGAGTGATGAGATTATTGTGTGGGCTTCCCCTAGATACTAGTCAGGACACCAAAACAATCAGGGAAATCCCTTTAAAGCAATCAAGAGATACCATTGTTTGTTAATCATTTACATTTCTCAGTTAAGGTTTAAGTACAAAAATATGTTACCTACAATATATTCCTCTCTGAAGGACTTTTATTTTGATTCTGGTGGCAATACACCTCAAGAGACTATAGTTAACAATGAGTTTAGAACAGCTGATGTTGGGCATGACACACCACTGGTATTGTTATAAACATTGGACAATAACCTCCACCACAATAAAACATGTTCTGAATGCTTTTTAAAAAAATCTGATACTGCATGGCATACAGCAGTCCACCTTACCATGATCAGCACCCACCTCACCTCTTATTTTACCACTACATCCCAGCATTAAGTCTATGCATTCATTGGAGTGCCACTGGCGGTGTAATTCTTACCGCATACCACCAGAGGGAGGCACCCGCTTAAGTTATGTGACTAACAGCTTGACGCAGCATGATGGTGCTGTTTAATCTCCATTCTACTGTGTTATACTAAGAAACAGAGGACATCTTATCACTGATGTCTCAGCTTTCCTTCATCATAATTATTGTTTTCAACAAGATCCCTCTATAGTCTGTTCTATAACACACATAGGACTTACAGTACATTAAGAATGGGTGGTTATATAAAGTGATTGCACTCTTAGACACATATAAAGGCAGAAAACACATACATTTAGCTACGTGATATACTTCAATGGAATCAGATGGTTTGTACTCAAATAACACATTCCTACAGTCCTCCACAGTGAGCATAAACACTTAAATGTGTTGCACTGCTGGACTTCCCCTGAAGCCTCTCTCCCTCACATATGACAAGCACAGCTATCGCAGCTCCTGACCTCATAGCAAAAAGCAGCTCTTCCCAGCGCTGGCATGAGAAACATGAAAAAAAAAAAACACCATCAGGAAGGACTTCCATGTTCTACCACCAATGGCAGTAGTGCACTGGGTGACCAGGTAGCCAGATGCGATTGTGACTCAGCCTCCCCTCCCCACCTGGGCTGTGAGGGCACAGTGAGCTCCCGCTCTTCCCCACTCAAGCTCCTTTGCTATTAAACAGTCGACTTCCATCTGCAGGCTCGGGCTGAGAAATGAATGCTCAACATAATTGAGTTTCAGCCAGCCCCATTTCTCAAATCAGCTGCCGTCGCTAAGGCCCTGCATTGTAGGCATGCGGCGCTGTCACTGAAATGTCTGGCACAGGGCCATTTAGAGAGGGAAGAATATTACTGTTCCTTTTATCAGACATGATTCAAATACCGCAGTGTAGAATGTGGAGTCATGGAGATGTGGTCACTGGTGGTTTTTCACTGCTCGTTGAGCACCTGTTTCTTCTCCAATCTTAAGGCTTGGCATCTGCCTCTCTCTCTCTCTCTCTCTCTCTCTCTCTCTCTCTTGTTAAAGGCTGGGCCCTCATGCTTCACTTCCCTGGCATGGTATGGCAAAACAACATCTGTGCTCGGCTGTGAGCTGCTAAAATGCGGGAGGATTCGCCCACCGCTGCCTCAAATTGATTAGGGCAGCTGTGAGCAGGCAAACATGGCCAACAGCGAGCACCACTGTCCATGCATGACGCCGTCATCTCATCCTCGCCACGCATTGCTGCTCCCTCCCTCCTCAAAGTCATAAATAAACTCTCCCAGCAACAGAGGAGAGAAACATCATTCATACCTCTCTCAGTGTAAAACTGAGGAAATGCCATTACAACATACTGTAGAGATTTGGAAGGAAGGAAGCAATATAGTGTCTTGCGTAGCCTACGTATTGATTTTGGAACTCTTGACTGGATCAATATGGGAGGGATTGCTTGTATAGCATGACCTTGTGCACCCAGGCAGCAACAGGCCTCCAACTATCTGGTTTGAATTTTAAAGAAGTCCTCCACAAGGTAAAAAACACAGCTGTCCGCGGTGAGCCTCTCTGCTGCAGTGTCATCCTTCTGGAACCTTCCGTGGCATAAATAAATTCAATGTAAGAAACCCAATCGTTTCCTTCATTAGAGAGACAGGAAACCTTCTGCCCTTATAGCAACACTGTCTGTAATCCAGCTCTGACGTCCGGGCCTGCCTCCTCCGCGTCTGCCTCTTCTCCCATGCCTTCTCTCTCATTCTCTCTCTTAATTAGTAGCAGGACGGCGCGGATGATGACGGCCTAAATACCACAAGATGGGCTTAACATTGAGTAATGTGGAGAATTGTGTGTTTGAGGGCTCAGATACACTGCAGAGAAATGCTGTCTGCAAAGCCACAAGCACACAAAACACACACACACACACACACACACACACACACACACACACACATAGATACACACACACACACACACACTCACACACATACACACAAACACAAAACACACACACAGAGACACACATGCAAACAGCAGGCCGGAGGTTGCTGGTCACTGCCTCGGGGTGAGGACAATTACAGTTTTGACTGACGTCATTCAATTGAAATAGCTTTTTGGAGAGAAAAGAATCCTCTCAGCAGTATCTCATTATGCTAAGCATAAGCTAGACCTCCGCTGATGCCAGGGCACCAGATCTTAGCCAGATCAGGGCCAAATCCAGCCCAGACCCTGCCACTCTCCCCTCCTCTACAGCTAGGGCACACATTCATGCTCATTACATGAAGTCCCAATATAATCATCACAGGCACAGTCATACAGGAAATGGCCACTGGCAGATCAAGCTGACCCTCTTTTAACCTTGAAATGCGACTTAAAATGTCTGCATAATATAGAAGCATAGGCGGAGGCCGTAGCTGAATTTCCATAGGAAGTTACACAGACTGTCCTATAGAATGTCATAAGTGTCTTGTGAATACATAGGCCATATAAGCATGGCTGTTAAAATTAGTAATTAGACATGGTAAGTGGAGTTCTCAGCGATAATTTACGGAGAATAAGAATGCAAAGAGAATAAAATTGGGGGTTAACCCGTAATAACTATCACTCATTTTAATCAGACTTTTATTGAAGTCTGCCCTTGCCTGCAGAGTTCCTTTACTGATTTCATAGAATGTTGGTTTGATGAGAAATACTGTATATAAGCCCTTTGCCTGCTTCACCGGTGTCTTCAAGGCAACCAGGACTGCAACCAGCTGTGATCAATGTCACGGGATCTGGATAACTTTTCAAATCAATAGATATTGACCACTTTTTCGTGTGGTGTCAGCCCGACAAGTATGGATGAAAGAAACTGTTTTTTAAACAGTGTTTATACGCTGAACATGATCAAAACATGTTGATCAGGAGGACCTCTGACAGCTTGATCCTTAATCCACTGGATTTATGACGTCTTTCCAGGATTGATGAGTAATCTTGCACCACTGAGATTCATTTGGCTTGTTTGTGTGCAAAGGTGAAAGGTTTTGGACGTTGGCAGACTCACATGCTATTGTGCACAGTTTCCTCTTGAGACTCAAGGGGTCAATGACTTTGATCGCAGATCACAGCCTTACAAATGGCTGCTATGGATTTTGCAACACATATTGGAAAGACATGGGGAGTTATGAGGGATAGATCTCTATACATTTACTCTATACTCTATACATACACTCTATAAATTTTCACTGGAAATTCATATTTTCTTGTCAGTGTGCGACTCATTTGTTACTAGTCTGCATCTTAGACAACAATGACATATTTACTTGGCGCATTCTCATTTTGTGAACTGAGTCAAAAACAAAACAAACAAAAAAAAAACATCAATGCGTGATCATCATTTACCCCTGTCTCTTCAAACCACACGGCGGCCATTTATGACTGTTCTGGCCAGGCCTGATTGTGTGAGGACAAGCAAGCTCTGCTTTGATCCCAGCTCCCATGCATTTCCAGTCTTCCTGCCTCGGCTTCATCTTCAGTTTGCCTACTTTAAGACACATGACACACTTTAAAACTAACAAGCAGCTCTACTCCTGTGATGGGACAAAAGGTAGGCCAACTTTCATCTAAGCGCCGGATAAAGACTGAGGCAGTGAATTACCATAGAAAATGTGACACAATGTGAAAGGGAAACAGTGTTTGAAAAGAGGACGTTTGACGTGAAGCACAAAACAACAGCTGCTACGCAGTACTGTAAATAACTATGAAACATCCAAAGACAGACACGCTACTGTTATGGCGATATCAATGGAAATAATGGCGGTTGGAAAAAAAAACTAGAAAAACGCCTCCTCTGTTTTAGCAGCGTACCTTAGCAGATGAGGTTTATGTCACAGCACAGAGGTGTGTTCACCACAAACGTCAACAGGAAGTCAGCTGCTCCAAAAGAGGAACAGCTACGGAAAAACAAAAGCAGGGGGCATGCACACACACACAGACATGCACACGTACACGTAGATACACACACAAACAAACAAACACACACACACACACACACACACACACACACACACACACACACACACACGTACACGTAGATACACACACAAACAAACAAACACACACACACACACACACACACCTCTCATTGCAAAGAGCACAAACATAAACACTCAAACAAACCTCTGTCAATAACAAGACCCTCCTAACACTCTCTCCATGCCTGCCAGCATGATGTTTCCAGTTTCACTTACTAACGACATTTACTCATCATGAATTATATATGTGAAACACCACATGGAAGCCCCAAAGGCAAAGTGTGGTGCTGAAGCCACACAGGGCATGCTATCAGGCATACTGTAACACTGCACACTTCTTCTTACCACTGTGACCGACTGGAGGTCAAATAAATTGCACTTGCCCTTAGAAATGCACCATAAAACACACCATAAGCAGTCAAGTGAGGAAAAACACTAACAAGCCAAAAGTAATGGGCCATCAATATGCTTTGCAAATAAATGCTAGATATACTGTATGATAAAA
This sequence comes from Alosa pseudoharengus, assembly GCF_046254945.1. Classification (NCBI taxonomy): domain Eukaryota; kingdom Metazoa; phylum Chordata; class Actinopteri; order Clupeiformes; family Clupeidae; genus Alosa; species Alosa pseudoharengus. The sequence continues at coordinate 46,900,665 of NW_027468663.1, read as the reverse complement.
TTAGATAGCAAACAGGGATATAGTACTTGGCTGTATAATTAAAGGTTAAATTGATATTTCATTTCATATGGTTACTTATTAATGAATCTTTTTATCTGTGCTGACTGCAATTACATCATATTCAGTTCACTGAAGACCCCCTACCGACCCCCATGCAATTACTATACCAATCGTCCACATAGGATTATGAGAGAAACAGGACAGCTGGGTAGAGGGCAAGATGTGTGTGTGCATGTGTGTGTGTGGGTGGGTCGAGGGTAAGATGTGTGTGTGCATGTGTGTGTGTGGGTGGGTAGAGGGTAAGATGTGTGTGTGCATGTGTGTGTGTGGGTGGGTCGAGGGTAAGATGTGTGTGTGCATGTGTGTGTGTGGTTGGGTCGAGGGTAAGATGTGTGTGTGCATGTGTGTGGGTGGGTCGAGGGTAAGGGAGCTGTTTGCGGATTCCTGGCCACGTCCCATCTCTGGCACTGCCGCCCTCCAGCTGCAGCATGGAGCAGATTGATCACTCCGATGGCTACTTGGGCTGGTTCCAGTGCCCTGCGTCTTTGGTCCTGACACACGCACACATGCACAAATACACACACACACACACACACACACACACACACACACACACACACACAAGCACACGCACACGCACACGCACAGACACACACACAGACACACACACATACACATACACACACACACACACACACACACACACACACACGCACACACACACGCACACACACACACACACACAGAGAGCAGCTCTGAGCTCCCAGCCTGGGAGGGGGTCTGCTGCTGTGTGTTCTGAGCTTGTTCTCAGCTTTGGCACACTGCGTCCTCAGAGAGAGAGAGAGAAAGAGAGAGAGAGGGAGAGGGAGAGAAAAGAGAGAGAGAGAGAAAAGAGAGAGAGAAGAGAGAGAGAGAGAAGGTTGATGAACACTGCCAATCAAACATACTTTCTCAAATGCAACTATTTGTTCAAGGAGCGTCACATTATAAGCTAAGAGGAGGGTGAACAGTCATATTTATCTAGAGTAGCCCTAGTGAAAGCAGCCCTTGGCTTTGTGGTTTTTGCACTCTTCTATAACGTGTGGAGGAAGGCAGCATGGCAAGGGAACATGGCACCTCAAATCAGCAGAGTAACCACTGAAGACCACAAAGCAATGTCGTTGGGCTGTGTATTCAGCCACAAACAATTCCCAAGGACTGCTGCTAGGGTGTGGGCTGAAACGCGTAGGCATGTTTTAACTGAATAGCTATGTGAGATTAAAGGATTGGTAAACAGATAACCCTCCTGAGTGCCTCCGATGTCTGGAACATGTTTCAGTGGTGGTGGTGTATGTGTTAGCATAGACATTATACTGACTATTTTCTTGGAGTTGTGTTCTCCCTCTGTCCTTTTAAACCTATTTAGCTATCTCAATTGCAAAGAGGACTCATTGGGCTGTTTCCTATGGAGTAAAACTTGTGCCACCTTAAACCGAATTTGAATATGTTGTATTTGCATTTGAATTGCTGAATTTGAACAATTGTATTGGAAAAACGAATTTGAATAGTATATGTTGAAACTGAATTCATTAGATTGTAACTGAATCTCAGGCAACTTGAAATTGAATATAATATTTTGAAATTTTACTCATTTGCTCTGATACATAAATTATCCTGACTGAAAATTTCGCTCTTGGAACTTTCACATTCAGTTCTCAAAATTCAGTTTCAAAACGTGAAATTCAATTTCAGTCTACCGAGACAAAAACAGCTGGTAGCTCAGGAAGAGCAATCGAGTGCAGAGCTATTGTGATCGCGTGACTAGTGCCGAGCGCGAAGCAGAGCATAGTGTGGGCACTTGGTTTGCACGGTTATTAGATCTGCACGCACGATTCATAAAACACATTCCGATTGTAGGCCTACTGTCTCACCTACCGTTTATGTAATTTTAAACAAATAAAACATTTGTTGCAGTATTATTTCAAACTTCTAGCTTGTCAATCCTTGAAATACAGAACAGCCTAGGCTACCCAGCCATCAAACATCGATGTAGCCTAGGCCTACTTACCTACCGTTTTTGTAATTTTAAACAAATAAAAATGTTTTTGCAGTATTACACCTAAAACTTCTAGCCTGTCAATCCTTGAAGTACAGAACTACCCAGCTAGCCATCAAACATCGATGTATGGTCTTACCTACCGTTTTTGTAATTTTAAATAGGCTAAAACATTTTTTACAGTATTACATTTCAAACTTCCAGCCTGTCAGTCCATACAGAACTACTCAGCTAGCCATCAAACATCAATGTACTGTCTACCAATTGCAAACTTCTAGCCTGTCATTCTTTAAAATGTCATGGGCATAACTTTCTCTCGTTTTCGTTTTTCCTACTCAACTACTGCTCTATTTCTTATCCTGGACTGCCACCTACTGGATAGAAAAGGCAACGACCTAGTAATTATGTGAATAAAAATCTACATGTTTGAATGACCAAAAAAGGACAAATCATTACCGTTTTCTTACGTTTAAAGCCACTCTTGTAATACTATGATGTGTAGGCTACCTTTATTTGCTTCCAATTACATATAGTTATGGTTACGCTTTTGTCCAAAGCAACATAAATACAAAACAATATAATACTTAAAATTGAACAGGGAACAAATGAAGATGTTGGTCAGACTATAATAAAGAGAATAGCAATAATAAACAACCATGTCAATTCAATCAATAGCCTAATGACATAAACAATGAGAAAAAAGGGAAAATAGTAATAATAAACAATAATGTACATTCAGTCAATAATATAATAAAAATAACAATAGCATGGTAAGACTACATTATGGAGAATATCAATAATAAACAACAATGTCAAATTAATCAACAGCCTAATGAAAATGAAACAATACTATACAAACCATAAGTGTTAATTCAAGTGCATGTTGAACAGATACGTCTTTAGACCCCTGTTAAAAGACCCAAAACTATCACAGGAACAGAGAGCACTGGGCAACTCATTCCACCAACATGGAACCACTGAGGAAAAGTCTTGAATTTGACCTATGTCTGGTCGACACAACAGACACTCTTCAGAAGACCGCAGTGGGCAGTTGGGGATGTACGTCTTGATCATTGAATTAAAATAACAAGGAGCAGATCCGGTCAGTGTCCTATAGGCCAAAGTGAGAGATTTAAATGTAATTCTGCCTAATAGGGAGCCAATGGAGAGTAACTAGGAGAGGAGTTACATATGTCTTTGGCTGATTAAAGACCAGGCGTGCGGCAGCATTCTGACTCAGCTGTAACAATCTTACTACACAAGCAGGTAAACCAGCTAATAGTAAATTACAATAGTCCAGCTTGGAGATGACCATGGCCTGAACAAGAAGTTGTGTGGAATCCTGTGTCAGATAAGGTCTGTTCTTCCTTATGTTGCAAAGGATAAACCTACATGATTTAGCAATTGCATCATATCTAATATCAGCTGATTACACACATAAACTAAAATTTTGATTGCCCATACATTTGGAAATCCATTTGGAAATCCATCACCACCAATGGCAAACAATTGGTGATGGTGAATTGGCAAACATCAATTCCAGAGAAAACAACAGTGGACATGTTTATTAGTGTGTAAAGTGTTTTACAATATGTGTTGCATCTTGCAAAGATATTTATTAAGAGAAATCAAGCTTCGGTGTCCATGTCTGATCGGTGCCAGTCCATTGTCCTCAGTCTATCTCACTGTCCACTGTTCATTGAGGCCTCTCAACCTATGAAAATAAAACCAACAAACAATCAGTGTTTAGCTTAAAGGTCTACTGTGAGTCTTTCTCGTTAATTGTTTATTCATCTCTGCGCAAAGAGGTCTCATAAGCATCAGGCAATCAGGATACACAAGTCTGTGCACCTAAGAGACAATCAGTTGTTTCTCACACACACATATATACCTTGGATCGTATACATACATCATAATAAATATCATTACACCTTCTCTGCACACACACGACTTGGTCAATACAATGAGTTAATTAAGAACCAAGGACATTTCTATCGTCATACAACACATTATTTGCAATCTACACACACATTACTGAAACAGAAGTATCAAGACAACACACAGTTAAAGTATAATAATTAGGTTATTGTAATATACTGTGTCTATTTCTCAATAACTTTTACAAAATCTGCATGGAGTCGATGAAGAAGCATAAATCAGCCTGTAGAAATACTGTTAAACTAGGGTCTCTTGAGTCTTGATCATATTATCGATATAGAACATATTCAGTTTGAAACTCTTAGAAGCTAGCTAGCTACCATTTGCTAGTTATCGCAATCCAGTTGTCTGGCAACATCACGGCACGAAAAAATTGCCCCACGTAGCATTAGGTAACAGACAACACAACGATGAAAAAAGCTTAACTAGGGGGACATATCCAGTTTTCCATGAATGATACTGTTTAACCTGAGATTGTAACGTGTTCTTACAGGCCTAAAAGGCACAATGATATGACAATGACCAATCATATTGTTCTATCAAAGAGTAACGTTATAGTAGTCTAACTGGTTCTGAACTATGGAAAAAGCTTTAACTTAGTCGATGAAACTATGCTGGCTAGCCAGCCAGCGCTAGCATATAATGTACATTATATAAAGTAACGTTAACAGACATGGCATATGATATCAACTTACTTGGACGTTTTCTGATGTGCCAGTCGCTTCCATCTCTTCTTTCTCTGTTCGACACTGTAAGGAAGTTCAGGAGACAGCTTGCTAAGAGGGTGCTATGCTCTTTGCTTCGCGCTCGGCACTTGTCACGCGATCACAATAGCTCTGCACTCGATTGCTCTTCCTTAGCTACCAGCTGTTTTTGTCTCGGTAGACTGAAATTGAATTTCACGTTTTGAAACTGAATTTTGAGAACTGAATGTGAAAGTTCCAAGAGCGAAATTTTCAGTCAGGATAATTTATGTATCAGAGCAAATAAGTTCAATTTCAAAATATTATATTCAATTTCAAGTTAACTGAGATTCAGTTACAATCTAATGAATTCAGTTTCAATATATACTATTCAAATTCGTTTTTCCAATACAATTGCTCAAATTCATATTCAAATTCATATTCAAATTCGGTTTAAGGTGACACAAGTTTTACTCCATAGTTTCCTGACTCTAATCCAAGGGTTGTAGATGTATTACATAACAACCAATAATCAAGCCGCCAGAGAGAGCTTTGAGCCTCTCTGCAGACACACTATTAAAGTGTCACCGGACAATTAGGCAGTCTTTCGTGCCCCATGGGCAAATGGGTGTTTGCCAGCACAATGCAGAGGCGCACTTGCGCACAGGCATCCCAAATTCCCATTTTAAAGTTGTCACTGGCTCATGATATATTGCCCAATGGAATGTGTCTATTCTGCGCAGTTCCTGAACTTTGTGCTGCCTCTGAAAAGCAGCATTGCCACTGGTCACCCCTGTGTGACTCTCATTATCTGTCATGTGGAGATTTCTTTTCTGGGCAACAGCAGCTATGACCCTTTATGCATCAGGAGCACATAGAGGCTACGAAAAACATGGAGAATTGCGTGAGGTCTAGAAGCTACAGTAATATGGCTCAGGCTAGCTGAGAGTCAGCCAAGGAAAGGGAAATTGAGCTTTTCAGGCCTGGTAGTCACTTAGGAGCGCACTGAGCTGTGTATACAGACATTCAGAAAGTGACAGAGTGTGAGTTAGAGAGAGAAACAGAAGGGGAATAGACAGAAAGAGAGAAAGGATAGATCGATAGATAGAAAGCACTAATGCAGATAAATAGAGTGAAAGGCTGAAAGCTCAGGGGGAGGGAGAGTCAGACAGACTGTGGAAAGAGACAGAGAGGGAGGGAAAAAATGGCAGAAAGAGAATGTGATAGAGAGATGAAGTGTGATAGAGGGGGAGAGACAGAGATGAAGTGTGATAGAGAGGGAGAGAAAGAGATGAAGAATGCGGCCTTACTCTCTGAGGCAATAACTCTCTGACTCCATATGGCTCACAGGGCTGCTGGCCAGTCTGCAGCCTGATGATGTGTTTTGTCAGCTCAGCTGTGCTGTGTGGCTCAGCTCTCTAGGGCTTTTGCTCTCTTCCTCTTTCTCTCTCTCTCTCTCTCTTTTTCTCTCTGTCTCTGTCTGTCTGTCTCTCTCTCGCTCGCTCAGCGTGAACCTTTGGCTGTTAAGCCCCGTCAGACTGTCTGGAATCAACACAGGGCCTGCCATCACTGATGGAGCCACAGCCACTTTATCAAACTGGGCCGCTGTCACTCAAGGATTTATCGTGAAGCCTAACTATCACGGCCATTTCTACACACTTCAGTGGAGGGAACATACTTCATGTTCTGAATCAACTTTGTGTTCTTTTGCGGTCATAAATTAAATCCTCCCACAAAACAAGCGTCTTCGAACTTAGAGCTCATGTGTTCTGTAATGTCTGCGCTGTAATCTAACAGGCCTGCAGTTTTGCAGCAGAAACATATGTACGACTATCGACTGAAACCCGGCCAAATTTACAATGACATAATTGGCAAGAATGTTAATGGCCCCGATGCTCTTTGTGTAGGTTTGGTCGCACTGACGAGACAGCCCTCGACAGATCAGCCGCTGGAGAGAAGCGTCGTTTAACGCCTCTGCCCGAAAGGTTTTTGAAGTCAGCGCGACTGAAAAGTGCCATTGATCGGCATCGCTGATGTTAGTTCTGCATGGCTCTTCCCTTTGTCACGCCTCATTTTGCCCTGCTACCTCTGACGGCCATTGTGATGAATGGCCTGCCTGCGCCTCTCTGGGTCCTCCTGCCTCTCTGAATAAGTCCACTGAGATGCCCGGGTGGAAGCTGTCGTGCCAGTCTCTACAGCAGGCCACAACACACTGGGAAAGTAGGTACAGAACAAAAGCCAAAGCAAAATCATAACAAAAACTAAATTATGCAAGATATTTTTGAGAGGTTTTGGTTCTTTACTGTAGGGCTTTTAAAGGGCAGAGCATGGTAAAGCTGAGGATAACTTTAATACTTTGGCAAAGCAGATATATGTGAAGAATCATGAATCAGTTTGCTTGCGTGGCGGGTGGCTATTTGTGGCCTTATTTGTCTGCCTCGCAGCTGCACTAGAGGAGGTGTCCACAGGGACATTCATTGGCAAGTGGTGGCATTGTTGTGAGTGGCATCTGCTAAGATATTTACAGCAGATTTTGTGTTTGTCTGTGTACTTCATGCGTACTTCATGCGTACTTTGTGTGTGTGTGTGTGTGTGTGTGTGTGTGTGTGTGTGTGTGTGTGTGTGTGTGTGTGGTATATTTGTGAGTGAGTGTGGTCTGTGCGTAAAAAGGGTGGTATTTTGTGCTTTGTGTTCATGCTAATGTGTCGCACTGTTGACTGTGTTTGCTTTCTTTCATCCTCTCCCTGACAGGCCATCTGGCTGCTTCTGCCCCGAGCCGCGCAGTGAGACGACACCAGGCCCAGGGCAGACGACGGGAGCAGGGGAGCAGGGGAGCAAGGCTCCGGCCATTGTTCCTCTCAGAGAGGACTGCTACATTACTGTGCATAGAAACCTGTATTGGAGTGTAACTTTCTGGCTTGAATGGCTTGAGTTGAAGTAAGAGGTCTTCCACTCAAAAGTCACAAAAGTATATGTCTTCAAATGAGCAAATGTTTCAAACGTGTCTCATTAAGACAGCCAAATGAGACAAAACTGCTTGTTTTATAGTTCCAATGGAGGTCAGCAGCATTATGCATTTTGACCGCAGATTTTTTTTTACATTAAATAACTGTAAAAGAGGTTTATTCACAGCAAAATATTCAAAAGCCACACTTGAGTAAAATTGTTCTGACTGAGATGTTGTTACATTGTCATCATCTATTATCACCTACTAATGGTTCAGTCTTGTGACTATCTGTCACTATCTGCCACTCCCCATCACATGAAGTTTACATCCTCTACATCAGCCTCTTTTAGAAAGGGACTACATTGTTTGTCAACAAATGTCAACTCTCTGTTTGAGGGGAGACCAAAAGACTGGAGAATTGTCCAGGAGATTTCTATTCTACTGTTCACCACTGTCTTCTCTCCCTGGACCTCCCAGATGCAGAAAGTCTTGTGGAGGCAGGTTGGGGAGCCGACAGCCACAATGTCCTGATTTCAGGTGGCCTACATTCCCTCAGCACCCTGCTGAGTCTCTCTACCGCAGCTTCTGCATTTTGAAGATCCTCAAAACATTGCATAATTAATGTTATATGATGCACCCCAGTGTAAGCCTTTAATGCCTCTCTTAAAGGAATAACTTACAGTATTACAGACTTTAAGAGCCCCCATTTACTCAGTTATATAATTATCGAACTTAAAAACGGCTTGCAATGCTTTGACCTGTGCAGTGACAGATCTGGGTCATTGGAACTTTTGAATGAGCTCTTTGACAGGCGTTGGATTGTGTATCATTGCACAAATGTTCTTCAGTGGGCTACCACTGGGCTACAGATACATCAGTATACGTCAGCACATCTCAGTGTTTGGTTATTCCACATCACATACACATATATATGTTTTGCAAGTAAACAAGAAGATACAGTCATGTGGTGTACCTTGTAGGCTAAATAAAGTAATTGGGCTGCACAAGAATGCAGTTTGCGTTGTTCACAATCATAACAGAAGGCTTCTGTGGTTTGGTGGCAGGATGCTGCGACTGACGCAAATGCTTCAAAAGCCTTTAGGTGTGTTTTTCACTGGTAGGTGACCTTTACTCTTGAAAAAAAATAAGGGGCTTCTCTTCATAACTCATTCTCATCCTCAAGCCCCCACACAAGCATGTATTGTTTCTAGATGTAGAAGAGTGTGTCAGGCGATTTAACACCCCCCCCCCCCTTCCACACACACACACACACACACACACACACACACACACACACAAACACACACACACACACACACACACACACACACACACACACTTACTTCTCAAATACAGTCTCACTCTGTAACAAAACAAACTTACAAGCAGTCTCTAAAAAGTTCCAAACAGTCCCTAAAATCTCATGCACACCAAACTTCCTTGAAAAGCAGCTCAAGCGGTGGTAGGTGTCTACAATAGTGTTCAGTGCTGTCGACTCATTATCTGATTGCCCAAGAAGCATTTTAAAAGCAAGAATAAACAAGGTCTGTGTATTTCAGGGTTGGCCTGAGCGGCATTGAGGTGAATCATCGGGGGCAACTTGGCAAGGCCAACATATCCGTCGGCACCTGTCAGATGTGTGTGGCGTTAGCTGGTGGCAATTAATAAGTGTGAGGGATAAATCAATATGAGCACCGCCATCCTCGCAATGACTCATCCCTCCCTTCCATTCACAGAACCGCCAGAGAGAGACTGATGTGTGGAGCTGAATGAGGAATCGCTCACATAAGACACCACATGAATGTGGAACAGACAGTTATCCTGAGGAAAGGGTTTGCATAGAATTGAAGTAACCTTTGAAATGATAGGGCTGACGAAGGTGTGGAACTAATTGGTGCGAGATATTTATGCCTTTCTGTGGGAAATATTTGAAATATGCAGAGGGCAGTACAGTGTGTCAGGATTGTTGGAAACTGACCGGTTCTCCTTGTTCTCTTAATATTATGGTCAAGTGCAAATTGATCCACATAAAGTTCATAGAGTTCTCAGTCACTATCAGGCGTGGATCTTTCTGGTGTCAGAAAAGAGAGATGAGGAAAGACTTGTTATCACAGCAGGACATCAAGCAGACAGGCAGGCAGGCAGGCAGACAGACAGACACTGGAGAGTGCACAGGGTGCAGGGATAAGTAAACCTGTACAGTGTGTCTGAATGGGTGGGGGAATATCAGAAAAAGAGAGAGAGAATGTGTGTTTGGCAACCGATTTTCCACTGTTGCCATGGCAACGGTACCGACCACAGCACTCACCCACCCACGCACGCACGCTCGCACGCAGCTTGATCTCGTTCTGAGGTGAGACAGGCATGAGGGAGGGAGGGAGTTGTATTTGCACCTAACCATCACACCTCCTCGCGTCTGCACACCTGAAATCCAGTGGCGTGACGGACGACATGCGTCACGCGCCATCCCCATGCTCTGCTGGCATTTGGCAAGCGTCGAACAAGAGCATACCCACCTACCACCCCCACCACCGCTCCTCCATCCTCCCTCCTCCGCCAGGGTGAGTTCCCCCTGCAACGTGTCTCCTCACCGCCCACGTACAAAACGCTATGAGTCTCTACTTCCTGTGCTCAAGGAGCCGTTTGCTGCACAGGCCCCAGGTGAGCTGCTGCTGGTGGAGCTCTCCTCCTGGCCGCCAGGGCATGGTGGAAAGACAGCACAGGGTACGGCTGCACAGATGCACAGCTGCATGGACGTGTTCCACAGTGGTGTACCTGTTCAAGGTCTCTTCTTGCTGCGATTGCCATCATTGCCTAGTGTGCTGAGCCTTGTTAGCACCTTGCTAATTGTTAATGGTGCTATATATGTACATAAATGAATAGATTGAATTAGATTGAGCCTCAGAGAGCAGTATTAGAGACACGCTTGGGAGAACAGGGCACCAGCACAGTTTTAATCACACAGGGCTGCCTTAATCACAGCGTTGGTGCAGACGGCAAGGGTTAACGATTAAAAACTACACTTCCCAGGAACAGCACTTTTCTAGGACAGTCCAGTGAAAGGCTTAGGGTCAGTCACTGGCTTAGGTCATGTAATGTGTGTTAAGAGAGCAGAATCACTGATCTCATTACGAGACCACGATGGATTGAAATTTGTGCCGAGAGCACCGTTCTAATCTGTGATTTCTGTGGGCCCCTTTGTGCCCTGCGGCAAATCTGTTATACAATCCTGGCAGGGCTGCATCGACTGGGTCTGAGTGCGTCGCTCCGTGAGTACCGATGTACCGCCCTCGTGGTCGAGTGACATCAAAGCATTCCTGCTCGATATGTGTGCGATAAAGAGGGAGGTCTCCTCTCATTTTATCTTTAATTTCTCACTTTGAGAATTTCCCCGTGGCCTCTTTGATGTGGTAAATTATGGACTGGGGAGAGATCCAAAATAAACAGGCTGACAAATTGGCAGAAAGACAGAAGGACGATGGAGCGCTCGAGCCTTTGAGTTGCACAAGAATGTCTGACCTGAAATCCCCTACATGAATAGTGTCGAGGCAGATATTGTCTATGTCAACAAATTGGCCTGTGGTGATTTCAGAGGTCTGAAACCATGCCATTATGTTTGTTTGAATGTGTTGAGTGGGTAGGACCCTGAAGGTGCAGTGGCTACAAGTTACGCAGGGTTCTCAAGTCTCACGCAATGGGCGTGAGACACACGCAATTCAACAAGTTCACACGCTCACACGCCACACCTTGCATTTCTCACGCAGAAATATTACTAGGGATGTCAAGGTATCTGCATAATTAGTAGAGGAGGCGCAGGGATACGAGAGGATTTCTCGCAGGGTTCAGAACTAGCGCACCACTCACCAGCCAAATCAAAAAATAAATAGCCACCGACATCCAATCAAAAAATAGTAGGCTATTCGTTGTATCCGGGTAAAATTCCAAAATAGCACATCCCCTCCCTACAACCACGTTATGCTTGTGTGGGGTTACACGTTTAAGATTTCAAAACGGCACCAACATTCTTTTTTATTCAGAAATTCAACTGTCTGTCATTTGGTAAACCAGCTTATTATGGCACTTTAGTGCAGGGCGATATGTAGCAAAAAAAGGTGTTTGAAACATTTCATATAGATTTTTGCAAATTATGTTTTTTCACTTCTTCAGACCCTATAGTTTGCAAAACTACCTGTTTCCAATTTTTCCCCGGACTGCACAGGTCCAAAATCCAAGATGGCGGATATATCACCAAATATGGCAAATAATCGCCTTTTTAAACATTTTAAATGGATATATGTTAGGTTTTATCATTATATACATAAATTTTCTAATAAAATTGAATGACTTAGGTAATAAATATGACCATGGGTGACATGAGATGTCATGATTATCAACCAGTGATGGGTGTAACCACCATTATGCTATTTATTGGCATACCCGGAAAAACACATTGACTGATTTAAAAGTTTCCTTCACATAACCTAATAATCATTTGAATTAAAGTAATGTTCTACACTCACCCCAATAGATTAGATTAGAGTAGATTAGATTCAACTTTATTGTCATTGCAGAGTACAAGTATGAAGACAACGAAATGTGGTTTGCGTCTAACCAGAAGTGCAAAAAAGGAGAAAAGTGCAATGTGATATACAAAGTATAGACAGGTGGTGCATAGACAGGTCAAGAAATATAGTGCAGTGTAGACAGTAGTATACAGTTGATTTATATAAAGTAGAGAGGTTTAGAGTAATATAAATATGTGCAGTGTATTAGCAGTTACCTTATAAGAGCAGAATAAATATGGCTATGTCATGTGAACAATGTATGAACAACATACATTGGGGGGGGGGGGGGGTCTGCCTCCTTGTTGTCCCTGTCAAGGTTGCCATGGTCGTGGACACCTCAACAGGCACAGGCAAGGAGGCATTGGACAGGGGTGGGTGGGGGGGGGGCTTAGTTGGTTGGTTGTCACTGGGATGGAGAGCTAGACTTCAGCTGCAGGAAAGAAGCTTCCTCTGAACCTGCTGTGCGCCTTATGCAAGCATCGCTTGCCCTGGATGGCCTCAATGGAGGGGAGTGAGGAATGCGTTGGGCAGTTTTCACCACCCTCTGCAGTGCTTTTCGGTTGTGGGCAGAGCAGTTGCCATACCAAACTGTGACACAGTTGGTAAGGATACGCTTGATGGTGCAGGGGTAGAAGTTCACCAGGATCTGAGGAGGCCGGTGGACCTTCTTTAGCCTCCTCAGATAGAAGAGATGCTGGTAAGCCTTCTTGATCAGGGTAGAGGTGTTGAGGGTCCAAGAGATGTGGACACCCAGAAATCTGAAGCTGGTGATACACTCCACTTCAGTCCCATTGATGAGAATGGGTGTGTGTGCTAGCTTTAGACTTCCTGAAGTCCACAATGAGCTCTTTGGTCTTCAATAATTCTGTTAACAGGACTTGCAGGAAATTGTGGGAACATATGAATTTGTTGATAATATGCAATCCTAATGCTGCCCACTACAGCTAAGTCTGCCTTCATCCATGAATTGTGACTGGTTTCAGAAACAGCATCCTCTGAACAATCTACAGAGAGTAGCTCAGTGCAATTAACACACATATTGGATAGCATCTTAATAGATGGCATGGCTGTTGTGCAGGAGATGGTTGTCAGGAAAAGTGACATAAACTGTTGCCAAGATCTGGCAGAATGCTTCTTTGAAAATGTTGAAAGTAAGGCACGAGGCTACAATTATATATACTTATTATTTAACAACTATACCATCACAAACTCCATGAAAGACAGGACGAGACAGGTCCATACAATGGGAAAAGCACATGATAAGGGATACAAAATACAAGACTCTACACCAATCAAAGACTTTAAAGCTTTCCTGGGATCGAAGGAAACCAAAGCCAACCTCATCCTCTACCTTGGTCATAAAGCTGTTGAACTATGTAAACTGCCAGTCACAGTTCACACACACAAAGGTGGCAGTAGCAGTAAGTCATTTTGGCAAAACCCCATATATCTACATGTCACACAGATGTCGTGGTGCTTGCCCTTCGCAGGGTACCAGACATCAACAAAGACAGTCTCATTATCATGGGCACTGGAGAACGTCGACAAAAGATACAGCCTAGAAATCTTGACGCACCCTAGCGGCAACAAATGTAATTTGCAGTCAGGGTAGTCTAGCAACTCTCCGTTGGCTTGTGAGGTGGAAAAACCAAACTTCGCTCAGGGCAATCACATTGTGTATAGAGTGGACCTATCGGGTATCCTATTGTATCCTATCCTATCAGGAAATTGAAAGTCAACCGTTTGTCCCGCCATTTACCGTTTATCTCGTGGGAAAGGAAAGGTTTCTGTTTTAAGTCAATCAAGTCATGATGGTGTCATTAACACACTTTGTAGGCTTGTAGTAGGTCCTCATCCATCTCCAGACGTGTTAGCTGGATGTGAGAAATTTGTGTGTCAGCTCCTCAAAACATGGTTTTCAAACAGCTAAAGCCCTTCGGTGGAACATGTTTAAAACTCTAAAACCCAACCAGGGAGTGGAAAAACTCGGGAACTAGGGAAATCCCATCCCTATGATTGCCCTACCATCGCCTATTGCTGTCCCCATGCTCGGATTTCTGCCCGTGCAGCCTAGCGACCCACTATTTGCCCGATGACAACTCCTAATTCCTATGGACAATTCATCCCCTACACTGGACTATTTGAACTTAACACTAAATAGGATTCATGCATTATCATACTGGTTATGTAACCATCCAACCACTTTGTAACATATACCTCAGGTGGCTCTAAATACCATGTTCTATTCTCTGTATATAGACCTTACTGTCCTGTAACTGACCCCAGGCCGGGTCAGGCCCTTGAGTCGTGGATCTGCTTGAGGTTTCATCCTATATGTTTCTCCCATTCTTGGGAGTTTTTCCTCGCCCCTGTTACTCATGGGCTCTGTCTGAATGTTTAACACTCTGTAAAACGCCATGAGACATGTGTAATGTTTTGATGCTCTATAACTGAAATTAAATTGAAATTCTGAGAGCACACAAGCAAGCAAATGTTTGGGCACAAGATACAGTGCCTGCTCCAAAGATTCTTGACTCACTATCACTGGGATGGAGACAAATTGTTGATGGGCAATGGGCTCCTGTTCTGTCAAAACTTCCACCAGCACCGCAGTATAAGGTGTTCATGCAAGAGTAACAACTTACCATTCACGCAACTTTGCAGGTGTGAAGGCTCTGAGGAGATGTACACCAATATTAAAAAGACAATGACAGTGGTGAGGATAAATACTTGAGTGACAATGACAATGTTTTGTTGAACTCTTCAATAATGAAACAAGATGCAGATTTTTTTCTCTTTTTTTCATTTTTTCCATTTTTTCTCCAAATTTTTTGGCAAATGATGCAATACATCTTTTGAAAATAGTCTGTATCTCACTTGTCTACCTTATTAGGTGTATATTTATCAAAAAGTTGACCACTTTAAGCCTTTATATTATTTTTCCGCATATATTGTCCGCCATCTTGAATTTTGGCACTGAAAAGGAAGAAAAAAATTGGAAACAGGTTGTTTTGTATTCAATGGGGTCCTAGCAAGTAAAAAAATACCAATTGCAAAAATCTATATGAATCGTTCCTAAAATAACACAATTCCCCATACTACTTTACAGGGTGTGTAAATCAAGCCTTTTCACGAACATTTGGCCTAGCCTACTTTATGGCAAAATTATTTCTTATCTATAAACTAAACTAAACTGTCAGTCATTAAGAAAACATAATGATTGCGTCGTTATAGCTTTGCGTAACCCAGACATCAGCAACGTTCATTTTACACGACCAATCACTCTCGTGGCTGCCTGCACTTTCCCTATCATCACGGCTGCAACTTTCGCACTCGTTTGTGCTTTTTAGTGCCGTGTTCATCAGGTCCCGGGACACCCTTCTGAGCCTCCATGGACCATGTCAACAATGAATGAAAAATAGCTTATTATTAACAAGTGTTATCAATTTGAGCGAGTATGCTACACATACATTTTTTTCTAAAGATACAGGACTGCTGCAGACAATGACCTGCCAACCACCATAATGTAATAGCAACCCAAGATAATGAACTTGCTGTCCTTATAATAATAATAATAATAATAATAATAATAATAATAATAATAAATAAGGCTGACATAAGAGACATAAGCTATGCATTATACTTTCCCAGATGGGTACAAATCCCTGACTGTCCTGAAAAATAAACAAAAACAAGATATAGGATGTATAGATTACAATGACAAATTGAAGGTCTCAAAGGGTTAATGCTTCTTTCCAATTTTTTTTTTTTTTTAATTAGTGAGTGAGTGCACCCCCCCCCCAATCTCACTCCAAGCTGAGCTCAAAACTTGAGAACCCTGCATGTGAGAGGTGGTGTGTTGTATAAATCTGTTTGTGTGTGTGTTTACATGTGTGTGTGTGTGTGTGTTAAAGTGTGCCTTCAGCTTGAGCTAATGACATGACGAGCAACTCCTCCTCCCTCCCCCCTTGACCCTGGAGGTCACTGACAGATGGGGCCAGCTCTGAACGAGCCAGAGTGGCAGCTGCCAGGGGTAGGAGGCAGGAGGTCAAAGGTCACCTGCCTACCCCACCCCAGACTATCCCCACCCCCCACCCAACCCAATGAAAACATCTACACAGGGACAGGCACAACTCGACTCACCCAGACCTGTGGTCAAAACTGCGTCTTTGTTTGGGGTCCTCAGAGAGAGGATATGTCTGGGCTTGATCTTCGGGGATTTGTTGATGAGGTACTGTTTGTGTGTGTGTGTGTGTGTGTGTGTGTGTGTGTGTGTGTGTGTGTGTGTGTGTGTGTGTGTGTGTGTGTGTGTGTTTCTGTGTCTGTGTCTGTGTCTATGCCTGTGTATATGTTTGGGGGGTGGGGGTGCAGTTTGGCAGGGGATTAAATCCTGACAGGATAGAGTATCATCTTTGAACAGGGCTTTTCCTCCACACAGAAATCCCCCCTCTTTGTGGACATGCCTGAACACTGTTTAAATAGAAGGTGTACTGTAGTTTCGGCCCCGTCAGTCAGCCATGATATCCTCATGGAATGCTCTTCCCTGTGTGATTCGAGAGTTTTGATATTCCAGTCCAACTCGTCTCCGGTTTCTTTTGTCCTCCAGCTTGCACACAACACTGTTGCCTAAAGGCCAGAGAGAGTGAGAGCAAGTAAACAAGGTAAACCTCCTACTTAGTGTTGCAGAGCTATCCCCCCCCCCCCCCCCCCATGCATGGAAACACTGGGGGGAGTGTTATTCCAGGTCAACCCAACCCATGTACACACACAAATAAACCCGATAATCTTCTTGTCGACATTTGCTAAGACCCCAACCTCTCCAGAAATAGCACAGGTCAAACCACTTCCTCCGCGGCGAGCCAAATCGAGTTTTTCCTCTCACGTATTTCAAACCACTTGAGCTGACAAAACAAAAAAGTGTGCAGAAGTGCATGTTTTCTGCAGCTCTACAGATGTGCATGTTTTCTCTTTAAGGTGACTTCAACTTATTTATTTGTGTGGTGGTGGTGACGGTGTTTAGGTGTGGGGAGCAGGGGGTGTGGGGGGGCAGGGGGACCGGAGGGCGGGGGGGGGGTGGTTGGTTAAGAAGGAGTGGGACCTCATCAATTGATCGCTCTTGATCACGTATGCGCTGACCGGCCCACTGGCTATTTGTGCTTGTGTCAGCAACACTGCCCACTGTAAATCACACACGGCAAACAGGCCCTCGGAGAATGCGGCGAGAGGAAACCACAGGACGTGGCCCGAGAGTGCGCAGCGCGATCAGATGCCTTTGCAGGGGCGATAAACACAACACATACTGCAGATTCACAAAGGTCAGGTTGCCTCACTCGGGGGCAGGTGCCACCACACGCATGTTTCCATGACATGAGGACGTGAGATACAAGGGAGGATGAGGGAGAGGACTATTAGTCCATCTGGACAGGGATGGGCAAAAATACATCAAAATGTATTTTCAAATAAAATATCAAAAATGCTCGTTTTAAGTGTATCAAAATAAACTACAAAATACAGTAGCCAAGCCAAATTTCAAAATAAAATACTGTATTTTTGTATTTTGAAAATACTAAAAATACTCTTTAAAGGGAGCATGAAATCACTTTGAGAGCAATAGCTTTTTTCTGCCTATGAGACATGCCATAAATCTGCAAACAGTCAACAGATCAACTATGCTGACCTGCCTGTAACATTTCATAGCCTAAGGTATCAGAGATGTACTCAAGAAGTCACAACTGAACTTGTCAAGTGGTCCAAACTAACCACCAAACCTATTGAGAGCCACATAATGGTGCCAGTGCAGTTCTATTACCTTAAAATATAGACTTCAAACTCATGGTACACCTACATGTAAGGAGAATGAAATCTCTGACATTGCCAATGCATGCCCAGAATGATATTGCACTGTGTAAAGCTGTTGATCAGGTAGGATCACCATGACCCTTTTAGTTGTTTTTTAACTACTGTGTAAGGACTAAATGGGGTTATATTGACGCCAAGGAGCATAGATTTGGATGATACATGAGGCAACTTTTTTAACAATGCTGCAAGAAAACATAACCGGCTCTATGTCTTGTAAAGTTCTCAAGAAACTGATGGTTAAAGTTCTCAAGAAACTTGAGGTTGGTATGTGAGAGGAGGCGTAATGTATGTGTGAGCAACCTACACCTTACTCATTGTGCTCTTGCACTAGATCCTCTTCCTGAATCTCAATATTCTCATCACAAGTCAGCAGCAGTCAGAGTTTTGCACTTTTATGATGTCATCACATCACCAAAAGTATTGGTTTTACCAGAAATATTTAGTCATATTTTTAAACTCTAAAAATACACACCTATATAAGTGTATATAAGTTTTTTGAAACAAAACACGAAGCAATTTTTTCAACCAAATGATAAAATACTATTTTGTTTATGAAATATGTATTTTAAATACATGTTTCATAAATGCCAATCCCTGCATGTGGATCCTACCCCTGGGGCCAATCGTTTTATAGGAATATG
>NW_027468663.1:46874497-46876997 GCF_046254945.1 Alosa pseudoharengus | reverse complement strand
AGGACACACTATTCTCTGTGGGCTGCTGCCTATTTTCTCTTCCCTTTGTGCGCACATGACAGAGTAGGAAGTTTCTCGCCGTGCTAATACGACCTGCAGGATCCAAATACAAACGCGCTACCTTGAGACACACTGAGGCATCTGAAGCCTTTAATTGAGAGGCTGTTGCTGTGCAGAATGCCTTTAAGGAGATCAGTTCAAAAAGAAATGAAGAAAAAAGAAGAACATTAAGTGACGAGTGTGACGTGTAACTCAATTCCTGTCGGAGCCGACTGCTCTGCAGTAGAGCAGGGAAATGACGCACTCTTCCACTGCTGACAATTGATCTTCTGTCGGGCCCGTATTGATCAGGTGATGGTTATTTGAGGAGAGAGCGTTTCTTTCCCTTCGTTCGGCTCCAGCGGTGGTTTAGGCTGGAAAAGGAGAGGAGAGGAGAATGGCTCCCTTGGGAGAGCTACGTGGTAGAGTGGTGATGCGGTGGAAGGTTTATCTTCTGGTTAGGAGGCAGCTCACAAGCTGTGACTCACGGCAGCTCTGGCGAATAGTGGTGCAACCTGTTTCACCTGTGTGAGGACGCTTGCACTGAATGAACTGTGTCAGTTACATGGACACTTTTATTAACCTATTTTTAGTAACAGCACTATAGGCTTTATGGACCGTATTTTCCGGACTATAAGTCACACTTTTTGTCATAGGCTGGTCCTGCGACTCAGGTGCAACATATATATATTTATATATATGTTTTTTTCCTCTTCATGACACATTTTTTGACTGGTGCGACTTATACTCCGGTACGACTTATAGTCCGGAAAATACGGTAATACATTTATGCAGGGGGGAAAAAACGTACATAACAGCCCTCCTTCTTGCAATTCACAGACCTTGTTCAACACACAGTTTATTGAGGTAGATGTAGCCTAATTCATTTGAGCATGTTCTGTTTTTATTTATTCATCTTGCAGACAAGTTTATTCAAAGTGACTTAGACATCAATGTTAAACATTTTGGATTTCTTTTGCCATTCATACCTGAGATTTCTAAGGGGTGTTTGACATTCCTGGGGAGTGTGATTGAGATGAACAAAGTGACAATCAGAAGTCTTAATTGTTGGCCCTGATTTTAAAGAATGTCTCTGTGGAGAAAGCTGGCATTCCAGAGTGTGAACAAATTCTTTTGGTTTCCATTTCTTCCCCTGGAGCGGCAGCATAAATTGTGTTTATAAAACTGATGTCAGGCATTCGCTGTTGCCGAAGTAATACTTTATGAGAACATGGTACACATGGAACATACAGTGCCGTGGACTGACAGCATGTACTCAAGGTCACCCCCTGAAAATGAAACAAATTAGCATTCGCTAATCTGATTCATGGTTTATTCACTGCAGACTAGTCAGTTCAGATGGGTGCCCGCAAGCTAGAGTCTGCTATTACTGCACTTCTCTTCAATCTTTTATACCTGTCATCTCTGTTTATGACAGCCAGATCTGATTTCCCCAGGTCTCTGAAGGCAAAGACACAAAGGCATGCTCAGTGGCTCCAGACGTATAGCTCCTGAAATATGTATGCTGTTTGTGTATTAGCTTGTGCTTGTGTTACGTGTTACAGAGAGGCATTGCATCCTTGTCACTGGATTCCAGCATTGATGAATCATTCCTTTGAAAACATACTCCTTTCAGAAATCATCCATCTTTCTGTCTCTTTCCCCCCTGCAGAGGTCTGGGAACAAGACATTAGCAGACTGTTGATAATGAGGAAATCCACTAATGGTTATGGCTTTTCATAAAGCTGGAGGAACACATCTTTGCTGAAAGAACACATCTTTCCTGAAGTAATCACTTTGTAACACAAGCACACACTGAATGCGATGTAATATAACACAGACTCTATGTTAACATTTTTTTTACTTAATGAAATGAGAGGCTACTTCAGTATGTCTGCACATAATAGTGCTATATGAAAGCCACATATATAAACAGTCTGACTGAGTGACTGACTGAGTGAGTCTTAACGGCCTGACTGATTGAATTACTAACTGAGTGAGTCTTACTGACTCAGAGACTCTGAGAGGCTGAATAAGGGTCTGGCTGTGGTGACGTCAGTGTGGCTCCTGTTTAGCTGCAGTGCATTGTGACGTGAGTGCTCGCTTCCGGCTCAGATCGACACGCGATTGGAGATCAGGGACTGAGATCACTGCACTGACCGGGATGCTGTGGCACTGCCGTCGTCCAGGCAACCAGGTCATAGTCACTCCAGTTCTGCGTCCACGCAAGGAGTGATGTGTAGCAGAGGAGGAAAGGAACGGTCCTGGTGACACAACATTCTGCATGCATACAGACCTGCACTGTACTGTGTGTGTGTGTGTGTGTGTGTGTGTGTGTGTGTGTGTGTGTATCTCTAGAGTGGACAGTGGTGCATACCATCTGCTGACATCATACAACTGATCATAAATGATGAAAAAGCCCTTTATTTCTTTCCCTGTGGACAAAACCAAAAGCATTGCC
>NW_027468663.1:46734497-46871997 GCF_046254945.1 Alosa pseudoharengus | reverse complement strand
GGGGACGATGACTGGCCATCGCAGATTGAGCTCTGGCTGTGTTTGTCACTTGTTGTGCTCTCGTGTCGGCTTGGAGTGATTTTGTCACTTGTCAGTTGGAGTTGTCGCCTGATGAGGGCCAAAACTGAGCAGTGGTCACTTAGTCATGGTTTTATTTTTATTCTCTCTCTCTCTCTCTCTCTGTGTGCTGAGGATCTGTCACATGATCATACCTTGTCCTAAATTAATGAGACATGAGCAAGCGAATGTCACTAACAAAATTGGAATGATTGGAATGCCTTAAGTGTTCATGAGTGATACTGCACAATCAGAAACTGAACTTTTGTTGGATGCCTTGTTTCTATTTACCACCTATTACTTTTATTGCCCTATAGTGCACTGAGATAAGGAAAGAATTAAAACTGAATTCATTCAAAGTCACACACTGTCAATTTAAGCAATAAGCTCTGAGAGGCCGTAGGTTCCAGTGATTTTAGAACAGCTAAGAGGCGTTGTTAGGCTCGACACAAAGCATAGTTTTAAAATCACTGGAATCTACGAACTCGATTGGCTTATTGCTTTTCTAAAATGGTTACTACATATACCTGGCAAGATTTCATCCAATAAAGGCACAGCAACGAGAAATGTAACGATTTATTCATAGATAATCATCATTCTTCTAAGAAAATATATTTCTTCTATCAGAACGGTTGCCAAGCAATGTCAAGATGCCGCAACTCTAACTTTTGTATCAATATGTGGTGGTGCAGCAATATAGAATGAAATGCAGTGAACGTGTAGGGTTGCACTCAGTTTCACAATGGCATTGATTCAGCCAATCAAGGTCCATAATCAAGGACCGGATCAATCCATTTTAGAAACATGTGTTCATCAGGTACACACACTGTCCCAAAGGCCCATTTGGCATAACAGAAATGCATGTTTAACAGACTCCATGTAGACAGACAACGTCTGATGTGAAAGTAAGCCAACTGCTTGCTGTAAGGAGGACAAGGTGTCAGATGAGATGGGAGCCACATCCGCCAGTGTATATATTTTCATTTCAGGGACGGCCCCACTCTGAGACAGATGAAACACTGCATCAGGCTAGCGTGCAACACCAAGAGTGAACACAAAAAAAGTTTTTTACATGCCATGCAAAGGGAAGTCACAAGACAAGATGCAATGGCAGACTCAAAATGGCCAGTTCTGGTAAAGCCCAGTGGCAACAGTAACCTTCAAAAGTACCGAGAGGATGGAACGAGGGCCCTGTGTTACAGTAACTAAACATTGAACACAAACAATAATAGAAACGATGAGGTAGTAAATTCCGTTCTTATCTGCCATCTGATAAAACACTCTTATCACACCACGGCTCATTTGACAGCATATACTGTATGGCTGCGAGTCGGTTTCAATTGCTGGCCCATAAAAACTGAATTTCCTTAGCGCTAAGGACTAGGTTTAGGTGGGGAGATTAGACTCGACAACACACTTGGGCTCCCTTTCCTCACGTGTCCTGATGGCTCGAGGCTTTTACTGCAGCCTGGACTGTGGGTGGGAGGGACGCTGTTGTTGTTGGAGGTGAGGCTGAGGCCACTGTTCTGTCCTGCTCATGCTGGTATCGAGGTTTTGTTTTTCTCCCTCGACTCCTTGTGATTTCTGACAGTGCTGTGATGTGTTTTGGTTCTGCTCACCTCGCTGTCCTCCTGCAGCTTTTTTATGTGCTATTAAAGGTCACCTACAAAGTACTGGCCTGCCTCTCGGGAGACTGTGAATAACAGCCACCCACTGAAATGAACCCAGAGCCACTGCTGTGGATGTTTGAGCACGCTCTGTTCTCTCTCTCTCTTTCTCTCTATCTCTCTCTCTCTCTCTCTCTCTCCTACCTGTCTGTATGTCTATCTCTCTGTCTCATCCCCCCCCCCCCACCTGTCAAACATAAAAGTGAGGAGCAGGAGGTCCGTGATTGGCCGCTCTCTATGCTTGTGGAGAATTTCCCATCTGAAGTCAAGTCATGGAGGAGCGATACCATTCCACTGGAGAGCGAGAGAATCAATCTCAGTTATTTCCACGCTCCATAACAACAGCTAAAATACATACTGAAACCATAGAAACAACTCTGGAGTGAGCGCTGTTCTCACTGCTGCCTTTGCAAAGGCATATTGGCTGCTACTGTCAACATCCGGCCACAAGAAGGATGAAAAAGAAATGTTGATGAAGATAATGCTGCAGAGAAGTTTTTTTCATTTCAATAGTTGGTAACACTTTATATTACTGTATCTGAACAGAACAGTTTGCACTTTGGCAGTGTACTGTAACAAGCAGGTCCTATTACATGTGTTCTAACAGCCTGAAAGTACACAAAATTCGACCTATACGGTACATGGTATTACACTTTGTTACACTCTACTCCATGGTGTATATACACTGTAGCAGGGGGGTCTCTAATATGAGTGTTACCCATTAGTTCATTTCAATGCTTGAAAAATAAAGTTAGTCAGGTGAGTGTCCAGATATATGAGCCCAGTGGCAGCTCTAGACTAATGTTCTTCTTAGCCTGTGGCAGAAGAACCTGATGGGTCAGTTTTAGACTATCAGCAGTGACAATGATGTCATTACTGGCATGTGACAGTGGATGGAATTTTTGTCAGGGTGCCTCATTGTGTGTAAGTGTGTGTGTGTGTGTGTGTGTGTGTGTGTGTGTGTGTGTGTGTGTGTGTGTGTGTGTGTGTGTGTGTGTGTGTGTGTGTGTGTAGAGGGGGGAGGCGGAAGAGTCTGAGTGCAGAGAGAAAGTCTCTGGTTTGGTCTCTGGTCGCTGCTCTGAGTCAGAGATTGAGACGAGATTGCAGACAGCTGCTGTAGGAGCCTCTGCACACACACACACACACACACACGCACAGACACAGCATGAGGTTTGTCGATCACAACTTTCTCTAGGGGAACTCAAAGGCATGTGGAAAGAGCCGTACTTGATAAAACAAACCGTATAGCCGAGTACTGTTACTTGTATACCATAAATATATATATATATAGGGCAGCCGTGGCCCACTGGTTAGCACTCTGGACATGTGCTGGAGGGTTGCCGGTTCGAGCCCCGACCAGTGGGCCGCGGCTGAAGTGCCCTTGAGCAAGGCACCTAACCCCTCACTGCTCCCCGAGCACCGCTGTTGAAGCAGGCAGCTCCCTGCGCCGGGATTAGTGTGTGCTTCACCTCACTGTGTGTTCACTGTGTGCTGAGTGTGTTTCACTAATTCACCGATTGGGTTAAATGCAGAGACCAAATTTCCCTCACGGGATCAAAAAAGTATATATACTTATACTTATACTTATACAAGTATATACAATGTATACCATAAACTGCTTTTATTTCTTATATTGTACACAATCCTTCAGTCCATTGGTAGTTCATTGCATATCCTGTTATTTCATTTTTGATTCATTCCATTCCACAATTGCAAGAGTGTATGATGCAAAAGTAAACAATTATTTAAACTTTCCATATTTCGGGGTCTCCACATTCCAGGGTCTCACGCAAAAAGTCCTAGGTAGACACACATAAGCGTTTTACAGTATTTGTCTTTGGCCTGAGAGTGGGCATATAGCAGGGGAGTTTTATATAGACAACTGAGCCATAGTTCTCGGCAATAAAGCGACTGTGATAGGGAACTGTTGGGGAGGATTTGGATATTCCAACGCTCAAACAAAAGAGCAAATCTGTGTCATTGCCAGAGCAACATATACAAAAACACACACACAAACACACACACACACACACACACACACACACACACACACACACACACACACACACACACACACACAAGCACACGAATGGAGGAAGAAACCATTGTGGGTATTTCTCTGACTAAGGGAAACGTGCTGCTTACCCTCCCACACTTACCTCTCTCTCTCTCTCTCTCTCTGTCTCTCTGTCTCTCTCTCTCATCACAGTTTCCCTTTCAAACGCTTTCCTCAATCGTACAGCATGCACCCAAAACTGAAATCTCAAAATGACTCGACAACAACAAGAAGAAAGAAAGATGGAGAGAGAGGGGGACGCCTGCAGATTCCTAGGAAACATTTCAAAGCCTAGCATGATCGTCACACAGCTACGCTTTTCCCCAGCACGCTGGGACATGGCGCCATGCCGAGTTGTTACTGAGAAACACTCAGGTGGCTCTCTGTTTAATTTACCTCAGACACGCTTTCGTCTTCGGTGACTTAAGCCGTAACTGTCAACTCCATTTTCACTTGCAGTAAATCCCTGTTTTGCATTTCTGTTGAGTGGGTACCGTAAAATCCATCATAAGGGAAATGTGCCCATTCATATGTAAATGTTCAAACTAAGAAGAAGAATTTGCCTCTCACCACGGTGCAGTGACAGGCTATCTCCATTGTGACTGTTTAACACCAACAATGAGTTAAACAGCACTGCTGTAGGATGCTATTTATGTGCTCTATTCACTCTTGGTGAAGAAATGTGAATGTTTTTTTCACTCACACTCAGAGGCTCTGGCTCTACAGATTAGTGCTTGAACTCCTGGGGTCTCCGCATGTGGCTCCCTGACTGAAAAGCCATCCTCAGGGATCTTTTTTATGACCTCACATGCCTCGGCCACAGGGCGCACCTGTACCCTACCAGCGCCAGGGTCAGATTCTCTCTCAAGACAAGCTAAAGGTAGCCAACGGTCAGCTTCTGAAGCAGCCTCATAGTCAACAGAACAAATCCCATTATTTTGCAGACAAATTTGTGGAACTGGCTGTGTCTCAATATCACTAACGGCAACGACAATCGAAACCCATGGAAACAACAAAAACATCAAAATTCCCCTCACTAGAAACACAAGTTAGGAGACAACGATGACATGGTTTAAAACATTATTGTAGATAAGTCAGTAAATCACATTCCACACACTGAGGGATGAGACGAGGCTGTGAAAGTCCTTGATTTGTCCAAACACGCAGCAGCAACATAAATCTGCTTGTTTGGTGGGACCCCTACTATGTGCTGCGCCGCTGCTCCAGACGCATACTTTGGGCCTGAGCTGAGCTGCCATGCAGCTGGAGTGCAGCTCAGCCGGGAAAGAGATCCAAGCACGGTGGGAATTTCCCCTTTATCTGCCCAGCCTGGAATGCCTCTCTGGCAGCAGCTTATTATTATTTGGGTTTCAGAGAGAAAGAGGGAGAGAGAGAGAGAGAGAGAGAGAGAGGGAGGGAGAGAGAGAGAGAGACAGAGGGAGAGAGCACTGAGGGGAGGGGGAGAGGTGTAAGCCAGAGAGACAGACAGAGGTGGGGGGAGGAGGCTGGTAGGCTAGTTAGAGAACAAGAAAGACAGAGAAAAAGAGAGTGGAAGATTGGGAGAGCATTCCGTTTCAGTGACATTACACTAACTTTAATGGACGGTTTGATTGCTTTACTGTCTTCCTTTTTATGCAATGTTTTCCTTTTTTTCTGGGTCTGTACAGGTTCAGTGCTCTTTTTATCACTTAAGCTTTAAACCCAGCAATTTATTTTGGTGCTGACTCACAGCCTACAGAACAACTGAGGAAAATGCTCAGCCATCTACAGCTTTTGGACTTCTGCAGTAATATAAATGGTGTACACAAAATACCAGAATATGCCAGGATTCATAATTTGACGTTTATTGACGTTTACTGGGTCCTACATGCTGCTGAGGGAATAACATGAATGTCCACATTTCCATTTATTTTCTTTGTTTATTTGTTTGTTTGTTTGTATATGAGTGTATGTGTTTGTCAGAGAGAGAGAGAGAGAGAGAGAAAGAGAGAGAGAGAAAGAGTCTTTGTGTGTGTGTGTGTGTGTGTGTGCGTGTGTGTGTGTGTGTGTGTGTGTGTGTGTGTGTTTTAAGACACGGTGGCATTCTCACCTTGCCCCTGCATTGTACTGATGATGATCAAAGTATCTCATTGTGAATGCTGCTCACATTTCCGCCTGCGTCACTGATCCACTGTTTGTCCAGCTGGTGAATGAAGAATGTGGCGGAGAAGGAAAGATAGTAATTATTAATAACTAGTATGAGACCAACTCTCCGTGTAGCACAGCACAATGCCTATTTACAACGTCAAACACAACCACACTACCAACGTAGGCAGCAGATAACACTGGCAACAGATAATACTTGATCTGACTCTGATCTGATTCTTTCCATCCATATAGTGAAGATCATTAGCAGAGCATCCAATGAATCATTTTCTTGGTTTCCAACGTTCTCAGCATTAGGACGTGTTGTAGGAAGTGGGGGTGGGCAGTAGGCCTAAGATCAAAGCTGGAAAACACAGACATGGGCGTTTGATCAGACACCAACTGTTTGCTCAGACAATGAGAAAAAGTTAGTGAGATATCAAGTCACACTTTCAAGATGACAAGCACATTTTGTATTTGTGAGGTTAGCACTACAGGTGAACCTAGCCTTCTTTCAGGCACCAGTGGCTTACAGTAAAGGACTCTCACTTTTACTCACACTCAGTCATGATGTCTTTCAGGTGCTTTACATTCAGTTCTTCACGTGGGCCACTGTAAAGGAGACCGTGCTTGACGGGAAGTCCACCGTCTTGGCACGGCAAGTGAGAACAGGGTGTCCACACCCTTGGACGGCACAGAGACACCTTGCCTGAAATATTGATTCAATTTAGCTAATGTCTGTGCCTTGCCACGCCACTGCTGCTGACACATCAGGACGCTTATCCCTGGAAGACAGAAGTGTATGATATTAAATCTGAGGCCCCTATCTCACTCTGCGATGCTGTGTGGAGAGTTCTTTTTGTCTCACCATGAATGGAATTTATCTGATTCATTGTTCATTGTGTATTTTTAGACCAGGCAGGTGATTTTCCATGGACTTTTTTGTTTCCTGTGAGCTATACGTATGAATGGGGGGCCTTTATTGCTATCAGGACATCCGGCACTGGGGCGAAGCTACTCTTCCAGGGGCCAACACAAGCCTTCAGTATTTATTAGTAAAATGTTGTTGTTTTATTTTTCCCACACCAAAAAAAAAAAGGTGCTCCTATAAAACACTTCCCATGGGCCAGTGCTCTCTCTCTCTCTCTCTCTCTCTCTCTCTCTCTCTCTCTCTCTCTCTCACACACACACACACACAATGAACTCTTATCAGAGCTCTGCCTAGCCCTGTGTTTTAGGCCAGAGGAAGTCAGTGTCAGCGCCTGCCCAGCCTCCTGACCCCCTTCCCTTCCCTTCCCTTCCCTTGCCCCAGCACCCAACACCCAACACCCACACACAAGCGTGGTCTTTGTCAGAGGAAGCTGTACAACCAGGCAGACAAGGCTTTCTTTGGCTCTGGGAGGGCCCACATGGGTTGAGAATGCAGAGGTTAATGATTAAAAGCAGAGCTGAGCCATGTGGCTCTAGCGTTAGTTTGATTTTTCCGTTGCAGGGTTTTCTAGCTATACAGAGTGACTGTATCCATGAGTGCCGTGAGGTAAATGTGTAGGACTTGTGGTTTAGGAAATATTGTGTTAAAGACTCAACAGAGGAGTTTAAGTAAGAAGAATAGCCTGTATGTAAATAGTACATGTTTGAACTTCAAAGAGAAAGTGTGTGTGGGGTGGGGGGGCTGCATACAGTTCCGTTAGAACTCCCCTTGTGAGTCATTTGTGGTGTGTGTGTGTGTGCTTTTTAGTTCATCTGGTTGGAATTAGACTGAGTGAAACATGTCTTTAACTCACAGAGGAAGGAGAGGAACATGTCACCCAAGCAGCCGGACCACATGGCCTCCTATACTTTTATCCCGAGTAGCGCCCCTCCCCCGCCTGCCCCCTTCCTGAGGGAAGGAAGACGTTCTTGGCCCCTTTTGATGAGGAAACCCGAGGGACCCAATGAAGAAGGAAGCACACATCCTGTGGGCTCGTCTGACGTTATTCCTCAAGTGAATCATCTCTTTTTTTCGAGGCGGCCAATGGAGTTACGGACAAGCAAGTGACATCAGCAATCTAGTCTTAGCACAAACATTAGTCACGAGCCCAGGGTCTCATTCATCTCTATGCAAAACACAACTACTCTCTCTCTCTCCATCTCTCTCTCTCTCTCTGTCTCTCTCTCTCAAACAACAATTTAGTCAGATTCATGAAATTTTAAATCCTTCAGTGGGTACTTTTTGGCCATGAGCTCTATTTGAGCTAGCTCAATTTTAGCTACAACTGCCTGTATAAAAATGACACTGAAAGGAATGTGTGACGCTGGAAAGCGTGGGTTGGATAACTCTGCTCTTAACTCCTATGAGTGAAAAAGAGTCTGGCAGTTTCCTCCCAATGTGGACGTACAAAGGTATAGATATTTCCCCTCAGAGTACGCTGTGTGTACAATGGAATAACATTCACATGTATCACTTCATAATGTGAAAACATATAAGAACACCCACCCTAGGAGGTCAAAGCAAGAGGGTATTTGAAAAGATAGTCAGCAGGCATGTCACTGCTCTGACGACAGAGGACAGGAAGAACCCTCTCTATTCTTTCCCACTCTAGATTTGTGAGGACTCTGGGAAGAAGTGTGAGGATGGTAGAAGTGGACGTAAAACCCCCGTGTCCCATTGAAGGAGGATGGGTATAGGGAAGATGAACATATTATGTAAGATCACATTGCGGGTGATGCTATCATCCACAATCAACACTGACTTGTTTAATTATTCAGTTGAGTGTATAACTCCAAAATATTTTATGATGGTAGCTAGAAGAATGAAAGGTCTGCTTAAATGGTGTCAAAAGCTGGTATAAGGGATATCTGAATGATGATGAATGATGACAATAGAGGCTCTGAGAAAAAAAAGAATGGAAGTTATATACAATGTTACAATAATGTAAGATCTGTTATAAGACGAATATACAAATATATGAATATACAAGACATATCACTGCATGCCCCCTTAATATAAAAGAATGGTTTAGGCCTAATGTTGATCAAACAAAGCACTACTCACTGAATCCCACTGAATTGAGAAAGCCTGTGGAAGGGGAGATCACACTGAAACTCTCCCAGCTCAGCCTCAAAGGCAGCCAGTGACCATGTACGTTTTCTACCCACTTACCCGTAAGTGTGTGTGACATCCGGAGCAGTGAGGTGCATTGTAACTAGGTGCTAACTGTAGAGCCCTTAGGCTCACCTGTGTCATGGAAAAAAACTCTGTTATTTCAGCTCTTCAGATGTAGCTGTAACACTACAGTATGTTTTGAAGAACCTTTATAACTGACCATTAGCTGAAAACCTTTTCCCCCTAGTTTTGTTTTGTGGCTTTATTTTTTTATTTGTTTGTTTAATTTATTTACAGTTCTTCCTCTTGAGTCAAGGTGGCAACAACAACTGTATAAACAGTCTTAATTTATGACACTTTCCCTTTCAAAGACCGCTCAATATCTGTCTTCCGTCTTTATGATGGAGAACCCTTTGCCAGTGTATCTATCCGTGTCACTCTCTGCAGACAAGCCTAGACTTGCCGTCTCAATGTTTAATGTGTAATTTGACCGGGCCTGTGATCTTTCCTCTCTTCTGTTAGTGGTTACATGCTAAAAATGACAGGCCACTCTCAATCACAGTAAATCATCTCATGGAGTGAGTGTCTTCTGAACAATCTTTCTAATTTGATGTGCCTTTTCATACAGCCAGCACATTTACTTTATGGCAAAGTCACAAATGAAATGAACAACAAGTTACCTGTGAATGTGTGGAGATAGGATCAGTCATTATGCAGAGTTAATTGAAAACCACTCTCCGACTTGACTGTTTCTCCTGGACGTTTTTGACGTCACAGTGTGCACCGCTTTTGTGCGCAGAGGGAACAAACAGCTGTCAGAGGCTCGTCTCTGAGGTTGCAGGGATTAATTCATTTGGAAATCTAAAGTCACGTTTCCCCTCGGGATGACTGACTCTGCAGAACTTCACACAAGCGTGCACTCTTTTAATTGGATTGAAGTAAGTGTTTTGTATTCTGGTAGCAGCCCCCCATCTCTGTTAGTGAGTTTGGCCCTTACCGAGAGACTTAAACCTCCCCATTCGCCTGCAGTTAAAACCGTCAGCAGATGGTTCCCTGGCTGGACTTGCCTACCGGCATAACAAATTACCTGCTCTCAATCTCACTCAGCGTGAAGCAGACTGCTAAAATCAGCCTATTATTTGCTTTCATGAATCCCTACATAAAGTGAAAAGTCCAAGGTGTGTGACTCAGGCCTGTCCCTCTCTGAGTGTGAGGGTGTGTATCAGACACTGGCTTCCCTTATTTCCCATCATTCAACAAATCCATGATAGGAAGCCAAATTTGGCTGAAATGGAACAAGCCGCTTCCCTTGTGCATGTGAGGAGGAAAGGAAGATGTTTGTCTATAGAGTGAGCTACAAAGCTCCATGTGAATGATTGCCAAGTCTCAAGCTGTTGTTATGTTTGCTGACCCTGGGCTGCCCCTCTGCTAATAATTTACGGGCAGACTCTTAGCAAAGAAATAAAAGCCCACATAATGGGTTGTTTGTATCTGATAACTAGCACTGGTGGCTTATGACACTGTCATGATTAGTGTTACCGTTGAAGTCCTGGGCAAGACCACACTCAAGGCTCTCTCTCTTAACGACTGAATCATTTGTGTAGGTAAGGTAAAGGCAAAAGGACGTAAGGGGGGTTTGAAGGGAAAATTGAAAATCGGTTTATTTCTAATTTTTCAGTAGGCTATATGTTTTCAGGGGTATTAGACTTTGCCACTTTTAGTGATATATGTCGTTTTATATGAAAGAGTGAGTTGGTGGTGTTAAATTCGTAGCAATATGTGCTTCCTGGTGTAACTTGGTGTAAGTCTGCCCAGGGAACAACTTTCACAGTTGAGAATTTCACGTTTCCTGATCTCAAGTGGAAAAAGTAAGTGCTTGCTCTGTGTGATTTTATCAGACCAATACTTGACAGAACATGTTTTTCAAGTGCTCTACAGTTAGGTTAGTTTAACCACCATGGCAAGTCGATATGTTGAGAAACACTTTGAAAATGACATGAATCCAAACTATTTCTCATTCAAGCGCATATCCTGAAGAATGTGAGTCAGTTGCAGGGTTAAACCAGGCTGAAGCTGTATTGAGATACTGTCAGGCTAGAAGCATGGACTTTAGAGCGGGTGCTTCAGCATTTACGTCTCTCACAATGGTGTGAGAAGCAGCTCTGAATATGAGCCTGTTTTTGCCTTTGTTTATGGCTGTTACATACTAAGAAGAGAGCACTTGGCAGCCAAGGGGGAAATTCCCCAAGACTGGAAGGGTAGGCTTTCACAACAAGGAGTGAGATGAAGCACAGAGGTCACTTTACCAGAAAAAAACCCTCTTAAATTGAACGCCAAATGAGTAAACATGATTCACAACAATGACATGACTAATATGTGAGATAAACTTATCAATATAACGCTACTGTCTAGCAGTCCCTCTGTAACAATAATGAGTCATTGGGTTTTCACTTCTTGGCTGCATTTCTATGAACTATGAATATGAAACATCAAAAATATCTTATTCCTTAAATGACTAAGTTAATCAATTTAGAATTCCTTAAACATGTGTGCCATATGAATCCTTCTCTTTGTAGGACACCGGTGTCATGAACTCCCAGACTCTGCCTCTCTCTCAGGAGACACTCGCCCAGTTCAACTATGACCAGGTGGTGGACGGGCCTCAGAGGCTACGCAGGGCGTCCGTCTCCACACGCCGCAGCTCGCGCGACCACTCCAAGGATGCGTTCCCCTCCAGACCTCCGGCCTTGCTCCTCAGGAGGCTCTCGGACGCCTCCCACCTCAGCCCCGCCGTCAGCTACCCGGCCTCGCCCTTCCAGCGCCGGGACTCCGTGTTTTTCGCCAAGCGCTTGTCCGTGGGCGCCTGGGCGCACGGTGGACGGGTCAGCTTCTCGGGACTGCTGCTCCCTCAGCCTGTGCAGGAGATCCGCACGGAGAACACCTACAGAATGGGCCCTGACCCGGGGAGCATGTTCAGCGCCAAGCAGACACAGCAGATTCTTCAGGCCACGCTGGACAGCTATCTAGACGGAGCGCGCTACAGCCAGAACACGTGCGGGCAGGTCAGTCAAATCCTCGCAGATCTGGCGCGAAGTAAAATCAAAGACACCTGCCCCCCGCGCTACAAGCTGGTCTGCCAGGTGGTAATCGGCCAGAGCGGAGACCAGAGTCTCACGGTGGCTAGTCGCGGCTTACTGGACTCTGCAACAGATGACTTTGCCGTAGCCACCTTCCAGAATGGTTCCCTTTTCACTGTGGCTATAGTGTATGGGACATACTATGAGTGAGGATGGAGAAATCGGTTCCATTCAGTCACTTTCTCTAATAGCCTTTTTCCACCAACCGAGGACTGGTTCCGTTACCATTCGCGAACCAACATTTGAACCGTTCGGAGCATTTCGACCACACAAAAAAAACGTTCGGACTCGGAGCGTGGCACTTTGGTTCTGACCTTGAACCAGAAAATAGTTGTTGTTTTTTACTGTGAACTGGTGGGCGTGCCATTCTACCGTTCAGAGGGGAGAAGGCTGAAAGGCATGAGTTTTCCGTCCAGATCGACTGTTGCCACTACAGACATTAACTAGCATTTTACACAGCTAATTTCGTTTTTCTGTTTTTACAGGACAACTGTTCATATGTGGGGCAGCCGTGGCCTACTGGTTAGCACTTCGGACTTGTAACCGTAGGGTTGCCGGTTCGAACCCCGACCAGTAGGAACGGCTGAAGTGCCCTTGAGCAAGGCACCTAACCCCTCACTGCTCCCCGAGTGCCGCTGTAGCAGGCAGCTCACTGTGTCGGGATTAGTGTGTTTCACTAATTCACAGATTGGGATACATGCGACCAAATTTCCCTCACAGGATCAAAAGAGTATACTTATAATTGTCCCATTTAGCATCTCATTACCCATTGCTGATGACGCACCCTAGGTTCGGTTCAAAACTGGTGAAAATGTGGACTAGTTCACTTGACAAGTATCAAAGAATTCTGAATGGAACCAGTTCAAGAACGCGTTCTCTGCCAGCCGAAAAAACGCCCTAAGAGTAGAGGTGGACAAAGCACGACTCCTCAAGAACCAGCAAACCATCTTCATGAAAGTAGAGTATTTTTTCTATCAATTTTTATTTTTAATAGCTTTTCACACCTTCTCCCTCTCTCTCCACCTGACTGTTGTGACCCAGCAGAAATGGCCTTCTCAGTGGCAGCATTCAGAGCTAGATATCAAAGCCCCAGGCTAAGCTTCTACTCAGCCCAACACACTCCCTACACCAGGCCTTCAGAAGAAAACTCAAGACAGCAAAGAGAAGTCATTTTACAATAATGTACTTTATTATTTCTAATTCTCCCCAAACACATAAAAGGTGAACATACTGAATTGTTCCCTCCCCCCGTGTCAACACTGTATACATTTACACAAATAAATAAAAAAGTATAAATAAAAATAAATAGACAACATTATGTGCCACGCAAAAAAATAAAGATTTGTTTTTCTGAAAGGGCAATGGCTTTCACAATATTGGGATTCTGAATACAATACTCATTAGTTCTAGAACATTTACAGTACACTCACAGTTTTGCAGAGTATTACCATGGGTGGAGGACGGACGGTAAACCAAGCAGGAGGTACAAGATATATATGTGCACCCTTCTGAAATGGTTGAGATTACTGCAGTAGAATACCTTGTTTACAGCACACAGCTTATGTCAGGTAATGTAGTGCTTGTTCATTCGCTTGCAAAAATCAAATCTGAAGCAAGAGAGAAAACAAAAAAGGCTCCTCCGCATATTTCCCACTCTCATTTTTTTTGTCTCTCCGATTTAGAAGGGTGATTATTGCACAAGCAGGAATCCCTCCAAAAGGCACTTATTTCAGCTCTTCCCAAAAGTTGAATAAGACATTCTGTCATTTGCAGACCATGGTCGACCATCCACTTCTCGGATTTTAAAATGTATCCTAAAAAAAAGAAAGGAAAGAAAAACCCTAGAGTTTGGCACCTAATCACTCTTTTTTCACCGATGTGTACCATTACGTGAAGTACAATCCCAAAAGAGAAGTGGAAAAAAAAGAGTGGATAAAAGCCAAGGCTTTCTGCATAGCATTGGCAAAGTGGCTTTGAGCGGGCCAGTAAGCTGTAGCCCTGTGAAGTGTGCTCCTGTGTCAGTATCACCATTTCAACACAACAGTCCAGCTGAGGGAACACAGGATACTTCTGTTTTTTTTTTGTTTGTCTGTTTTTGTTTGTCTGTTTGGTTGTTTGTTTGTTTGTCTTCCCTCTTCATTGTGCGCACTGTGAGTCAAGCCAGTAGTGTGTCATACTGTATGTTTAAGCTAAATTCTTAAAAAACAAAACTAAACAAAAAAACTCTACATATCATGAAAAGTAAAATGGAACTGAAACAGTGCACTGTAGTCCGTAGAGGCCAGACGCTGGCCAAGAACCGGAGGGGAAGCTCCCCCCTTGAGGTTTGAGTGTTGCTCCCAGAGGAAGCCGACAGCAGCGACTTTTTGTGGCGTGTGGACAGAGTCAGGAGAAGGCCGCTCCATTAGTAGGCGAGGTGGTGGTGGTGGTGTGCGGTGGAGACGCTGGTTTAGGCGCCCGTGTGGTGCTGGAGGAGCTGGACCACGTAGCGCATCCGGTGTCGGAGTTCCGTGGAGCAGCCCCGCTCGCTCAGCACGCCGAGTGGGTAGGTGTACGAGACGCGCTCCCGGTTGATGTACGTCAGCAAGTAGGACGAGTCAGTGGCCTTGCACAGGATGATCTTTGTGTGATCAGTGTAGAAATTCACCTGTAGGACCAAAAAAAAAAAAAAAAGGATCAGAATTAGCAGTCACTATTCACTGTCAAACTGATTTGTCTTTAGCCATTTTAAAGAACACAAAGTCATACTGAAATCATGAAGTTGCAGGTAAATGTGAAAAGCATGCAAGCATTAAAAAGACTGAGGCTCTGTCAAAGTGTTTGCTGGGGGTGTTTTGGGGTGGGGGTTGCATGAAGAGGCCAGATGCAGAGGAGCAGCTGTAAAGGCTTACCTGCAGGGTGCCATTGTTGAAGAGCATGACTAATGCGTGGTCCGTCTTTACCCACTGCAGCAGGAGGGGCGATGCGGAGGGAGGGGGCAGCTCCTCATACTGAAGGTCTCCACCCTAGAGAGACAGAGAGAGAGACAGACAGACGGAGAGACAGAGAGAAAAGGTTTCAATTCTCTGCAAAATGGAAGAAAAGCCAATACCAGGGAAAAAACAAAACAAAAAACAAAGGACCACAAGACAGTGCCAAGTGGATTTCTCAATAAATGCATATGGAACTGATAACTTTTTCAAAAAAGACCACCACATTGTTGGCCACTTTTTAAAAGTAACACCGAGATATTATTTTCCTGTGACCAGTAACATTATCTCTAGGGCAGGGGAGCTGTACAAACCTCCATCAGGTTCTGCTCCATGTAATTGGCCATCAGCTCCACAATCTGCTTCTGACCGTGCAGCTGCTCTGGAAGAGTGTCGGCTTGGAACGTGAAGTGCTTGTTGTTGGCTAAACAGTAGTGGACAGTCCTGCGCGAGAGAGAGAGAGAGAGAGAGAGAGAGAGAGAGAGAGAGAGAGAGAGAGAGAGAGAGAGAGAGAGAGAGAGAGAGAGAGAGAGAGAGAGAGAGAGAGAGAGAGAGAGAGAGAGAGAGGAAGAGAGAGAGAGAGAGAGAGAGAGAGAGAGAGAGAGAGAGAGAGAGAGAGAGAGAGAGAAAAAAAAAGAGAAAACATTTGAGATTTGAGGAGGTGGAAAGCATGTTTTCTTTTAAAGCTAGCGCCAAAAATAGAGACAAAAGATTTAAGTCGGCGGCTCGTGATGTGGTAAATCCAGTCATGAGTAACTAGAGGGAGATTAATTAGATTGACCCATTGTGGAGGGGAAAGGCATGGCATGCAAAAGCCCACATATGCACGTGTTTAAAATGCCATTCCCACCTGACCTATTGGATATCAAGTATACACAATATTATGAGAGCATGTGGGAGACCTACTGACCTTCGCTGATCACATAAACTCAGATGAGTTCCCTCGTTGAACAGCACACCGATATTCTGGTTGGAGAGTTGGTAACCAAAACCATATTTGTTGGAGTAGTCTACCCATTTTGTTACCCAAATGAAGGGCTTGGGCTTTGAAAGGCATGGTGGGTTTCTAGAAGCTGAAATGGGGGGAAAAAAATAAACATAACTACATGAAAATCCAAATTACAGTTCATTACAGTAACAAATTGCTTGGGTCATTACCCAAGTTCCATGTAAATCATTAAGGTTCAATTCTCTCTCCAAGCCAAGAGTGTTGAGTGATTTCCAAGAAGCATACAAACCTGCAGGCATGGAGGACAAGCAGCTGTTGAGAACCCGAACAGCTGACTCAGCGACAGCAGCAGGAGTGAGGATGTCTTCACAAGCTACCAAGAGGAGAACAAGGCCTCATTGAACCACAACTCACAAATACTTAAAGAATCCAAACAATGCATGCCAAATTAGCATTTTTGGCATCACACTGGGTTAATCACGGTGAAACTGTTATGGGCGTTCTTTCATCAGCGTATTTAAAACCAGTATACAAAATGTATTGTAAAATAAATTATTTTCAAATTGCTGAGTCACTCTGCAGCTCACAGCTGAGAGGCTTGGCTTATACATAAGCTTTAGCATAGTAACACAAAAATGCTGTGTAAAGGAAGTAAACTGGTTGTGCTGGCTTACCGTCATTGCTGCTGGCCACCGTGCCCTTGAAGGATTGAGACGTGGACTTTCTGGACTCCTCTTCGGCCGGCGTGTCCGTGGGACCCGAGCTAGCTAGTGGGGCCTGAAGGAAGGGCAGGAAGAAGGGGGACAAATCAAGGAAAAGCCAATCCATGACTCAGGCCCCCCCCATACATCCAGAAACTTCTTAAGGGGTGGAGGAGTAAGCAAAAACATCCCCTTGTATTGGTTATTTACTAAGTCCTAAAAGAATAACATAGACAACCTTTAGGTCAGGATAAGGTTGTCATTTGATCCCCCAGTATGTTCTAATGCAATTCAAATGCCAGGGCATACAAACACGGAAACACATTTCCTGTTGTCTGCCTAGCTGTGCAGTGAACCTGACAGCTTGAGTCTTGTGTGGGCTGAGGCATTAACTGTGCTGTCCCCATAGATCACTTGGCTAAAAATTGGATTTGCTCAGCGCAATGCTATTCTAAGACTTACTGCACAATTGCTGGCCTCACACACATTCCATTATTCATCCCGAGCACTCACAGAGACATCCCGGCTGATCATGCAATCGCCTTAATGGCAGAGTGCATTCAAACTAAATCGACTGAAACGCCGGAAAAATGAGACGACGTCTTAAAAGGTCGTAAATAATTCTATACATGGCAAAGGTTATTCACCTTTCAAGACATCACCTGCTCTAAAGAAGGCACCAAATTAGATGCCTTTTGAAAACAAAATATGGATGCCGCCTTGAATGAACACAATCAACTGCACATCAACTGCACACTTTCCTCAGTCATTGCCAGATTTAGAACACAGAATCTTCACATTAAATAAACTAGAGATGGGGGGGGGGGGGGTAAATACCTCAGTTGCTCCTGTCTTGATGCTCATCTGTCGGCTGATGGAGCATTTCACAATGCCCGAGACCAGCTTCGAGATGTCATCCTTCTCCTCAGCTGGGCTCTTCTCAACTGT
This sequence comes from Alosa pseudoharengus, assembly GCF_046254945.1. Taxonomy (NCBI): domain Eukaryota; kingdom Metazoa; phylum Chordata; class Actinopteri; order Clupeiformes; family Clupeidae; genus Alosa; species Alosa pseudoharengus. The sequence continues at coordinate 46,854,304 of NW_027468663.1, read as the reverse complement.
AGGTTAACACAGACACAGTCAGAGACAGAACTGTACAGTGGAAGCCAAGAGGCCGCGCAGAGAGCCTAGGCTCCATTTGTAATGAAGGTCACTTGCTAAACAATAGCGACAGTGGCAGCAGCAGCAGCAGCAGCAACGCATACCTTTAGATTTCTTTTTGCCAAAGAGGCTCTTGGCCATCTTGGTGAAGAACTTCTTGGCAGGGCTGGGTGGGTTGAGCTCGGGCACCATGACGCAGCTGCTGGGTGGCAGTTTATCTGGGGTGAAGCCCTGAACGAGGAAAAGCAAGACACAAGAGTCAGGACGGACCGTCCACACTGTAGGAAGACGCAGTCACACACGCGCAGATAAACACTGCACCGCTGAAACGGTGTCACGGTGCTTAGAAAACACAAAGTAGTCACAGATGTGCCAAAGGAAGTGGCCTCAAACAGTCACCTTGGTAAAATACTCATGGGTCAGGATCTGGTCCAGTGTGAGCCGGTCGGCGGGGTTCTTTTGCAAGATGGCGGAGATCAGCTTCTGAGCCGAGGGCGAAAGGGTCTGAGGGAGCGTGTACCTCACTTCCTTAATGCACTTGTATGTCTCTTTCAAGTCCAGAGTTTCAAATGGTGGATTGCCACACAACAATGTGTATCTGTTCCAAGAAAAAGAAAGGACTTAACTCCAGTGTGGGATGAATTGCGTAGAAATAATTTGCTCCACATAGACGTATAAACCAATGATCAAAAATGTAATCTGTCATTTCATATCTTGATTTCCACATCCTTATGAAATGTTAACAGTTGTCAGTAATCTATGTGTGTGGACAGTGTAATAAATAACTGCATGGCTCACTTACATGACACAGCCCAGAGACCAAACATCGGATTCAGTTCCATGTCCCTGTCTATTGAGGACCTCTGGAGCAAGATAATTGGGTGTTCCACAGATTGTCCTAAAAGATTTCACAATAAAAAGATGGTTAGTATACTTCAAGGCTGTATGGCAACCATAAAGTAATCATAACAACAAAACATACGTACATACATAAATAACAACAATACTCACTTCTTCCTCTGCTCAGCCGTTTCCAGTTTTGCTGCCAGTCCAAAGTCTCCCAGCCTCAATTCCATGCCTTCACTTACAAAGAAATTACCTACAAGAACAGTTGAGGTTAGATCCAGTCACTTCAAACATACAACATGAACAAACAGACATGTGCATGCACTGCTCACACACACATCCAGTCATGGTGAACCTACCTAGTTTGAGATCTCTGTGAAGGATGCCTTTATTGTGCAGATATTTCAGTCCCGATATGATGTGCCTCAGGTAATAACGGACCTCAGGATCGGTCAAAGTGTGCCTCGCCTTCCATATGTGAGCCAAGGACTGCAGAGGCAAAGCAAGGAAATCCATGAGGGTTCTGCTGTATTTTTACACACCAGGCAAAGAATGTAGCACACTGCTGTAAGGACAGCCACATACCTTCCTACTGCACAGCTCCAGGAAGATGTAAATGTTCTCCTCATCTTCAAAGTGGTGGGAGAATTTCACAACATGCTTGTGTTGTAAGGTTTTGTGGAGTTCAATTTCATTTATGATCTGGACAGAAACATTCCTTTATTACACCACCATCCATCAGTAAATAATAATAATAATAATAATAATAATAATAATAATAATAATAATAACAACAAATATTTCTTGTTTTCAGCATAGCAATGGCAGGGCCACAGTATTGTTTTACCTTTTCTCTCTGATGGGGTTTGGACACTCTGCTCTGCGGGATCACCTTCACAGCATATGTTTTTTCCGAGGCCACGTCTGTCATTTCGTAGCATCGTGCAAAACCACCCTTAAAAAAAATGTTAAAATGATTTAACTTGAATGAGATGTAGCTGTAGCATATATGATCGTTGAGAGCAATCTGATTTAATATGACGTAAGCTTATTATTATTATTTTTGCATAAAACAACTGCTGTTCTTACACATGGGATAAGCAACATCAGCCTTATGATGTGGCACCACTATGAAGCTTGGAAACCCGTTTCTGTATAGTATTTACAATGACTGGGCATTGGTCAGGCATTGATCATACATTGAATATGTTTTATTCCTAGCGGCTAAAGCAGAAAAGAATGCAGTAGCCTAAAGGCGAGCATGCGGCGTCTCTACACGAATAACGCATTTTACACCTTAAATGCAATTTAATACAGATGTGTTTGATTGCGATTAATAAAAACTGAAGGTGTAAGATGGTGTCACATGTTATTTTTTTCGGTGATTTGCAGAGGATGTCAAAATCACCAAACGCTCCATAGAAACAATGAAATGATATGACTGAGATGGTAGCCTACAGCCAAATTCCAAGGACCGGTTGGGAAACGACAGGGAGAGGCATTGTCAAACTTGGGTTAGTCATATCCTACACGAGGTCATTAGCGGACACCTGGTAGCAAATACTGCGTGGCGCACACCTTCACCAATGATCTAATGTTAGACGATTGCGATAGTCTACTCCATTCCTCCATATTAGATTGTATTTGAGCACAGAGTTAAACAACAGCAAAATGACATGACATGGACATGACACTGCTCATACTAATAAAATGAAGTCATGTAAGTGACGCTACCTTTCCCAAAATCTTTCCTTTGTAATAGCACCTCTTCCCCTCCACATCAACCACCACCTCAGGCTTTGTCGTAGCCTCAGATTTACTCCGGTTCGGCTTGGGTGGTGGTTGAGTAGTGTGCGTCCGCTCAGAAGGTTTCAATAAATCCGGATTCATCATTTGACACGAAAGGCGCTGTGTCGTAGTGAAACGAGCAGAATCCATTCACAGTCCCAAGAGTCCCAATAAACGCTGTCTCTTCACAGGTACTCCGTATATCCTTTCTCCTTACACTTATTCCTCCTTGCTTAGCCCTCGATATCTTAAACATGCCCAGACAGGGAATTCCTCAAGTATATAAACTGTTGGTGACGTCAGGTTTGTAGGCGGACAAGTGGGTGGTGCTTGACTCAGAGGAGCCGACGAGGTTTGTTGGAAGTGCTTTCAGTCAAACAGAAATCAAAGACAGCATGTGATGTGCATGTGAAAAACTGAATGAAGTGAAAAGATCATCCAATCACAGTAGACCTATGCCTTCATCTGACGCGTTGTCAATGAATGAATTCAATGTTCTGGACAACAAAAGTGACATTGAAAAACACTATGTTGACTTAACTTTATTGTCTTAGAACGTGTAAGCCTATACTACTGATAGATATTTGAAATAGTTAGGGTACTTCCCACTTCCACAGAAAATAGTAGGCTAATGATACAGTTTAATGTACAGGCTTAATTTCATGTAAAAAACACATAAAAGGGATAGATCTGCCTTTTTAACAGGCAATATTATTTCATCAGTATCATAGCATGAAATATCAATTTTGATGAATAACTGTGATAAATTACAGCTCTACCTAAATGTAAACATTCAATGCATTAATCATGCTACACAGGAAATGGCCCTAGTGCCACACGTTGGTAAATTCCCTAAGAGTATGGAGCCCCCTGGTGGCACAATTTAATACACAATTGGAGATTAGTGACACTACAGGTGGGTCTAAAAAAAAACTTAGAATATCATGGAAATGCCCCCCCCCCCCCCCCAATTTAGTTCATTCATTAGATATAAAGTGAAATATGTCAAGCCATTTTTTATTGTAATCTTGATGATTACGGCTTACAGTTCATGAAAACCAAAAATGAGTAAATATTATATTAGAATAAGGAGGTTATAATACAGAAATGTTAACCTTTTGAAAAGAAATGAACTAATTTGAACTTAATCTAAAATAGTTCATTTATACACTCAATATTGTTCTGGCTGCTTTTGCACAAATTACTGCATCAATGTGACGTGATATGGAGGCAATCAGCCTGTGGCACTGTTGAGGTGTTATGGAAGACCAGGTTGCTTTGTTTTTCTCTACGAAGCTCTCCCTAGCGTCTGTACGTGTCGATACGTGTGCGAGCCCTCGCTCAGTCTGAAGCTCTTTTCCTTTTCTTAGCATCTTCCAATAAGGGTTTTCGCTGCTTTTTTGCCGGCTCTGCCATTATACACACATTTGCAACAATCGCTAGCGTTTCGTTAGCCTGCCTCTGTGCTGGGGATGCAGGATGTAAACTGATCCTGCTTCTCGCGATGTCTGAGACTTTGTGAGACTGAAGGTCGGCGGGTCGGATACACTGAACTTGCAAGCGGGATATTCTTCCTACAGGCAGTAGGGGCAGGCGAGTCTTCATTCACCCTGTAATGAGTCATTTAACCATATACCGACTTACGAAGATGATTAACACGAAAACATTGCCTGGTGTCCCTTTAAAGGAGAAGTTCGGTGTGAAATTGACCTTAGCTGTACTGAAAGATGTTGCCGAGTACTTACATGTGTCCAGTAGGCACCTTCGCTCACCCCCTAGCATTCCGAATTACGCCGTTTTAGCCAAGTAGCTGTGGGGGGCATAGCGTAGCCTATTTTGGAACCTTTTTAATGGTGTAAAAATAGCGATTTAGTTGCATAGGCTACGCTATGCCCCCACAGCTACTCGGCTAAAAACGGCGTAATTTGGAATGCTAGGGGGTGAGAGAAGGTGCCTATTGGACACATGTGAGTACTCGGCAACATCTTTCAGTACAGCTAAGGTCAATTTCACACCGAACTTCTCCTTTAAGGTCATCTGTATTTTTGAGTCTGGTGTCTCTCATTTTTTCTCTTGACAATAAACCATACATTCTCTATGAGGTTCAGGTCAGACGAGTTGTTGGAAGGATTTTCAGTGAGCACACGTTTTGATACAACTGAAGCGCTTCATCTTCAGGTGCTTGTTGACAAACAGGAAATTGGTTTGCCGACTTCAAGTAAGCTAGAGCCCAGAGCCCATTGAGTTCTGTGTAGTGCCTTTGATTGGAACTCACAGAGGAAACTTTTTGGATCGTTTCCTACCCACTGAGCATTAATTCAGTATTACCGTAGACAAGTTTGAAAATGCACTTTACCCACCCCAGAACAGACACCAAATTACACACAAAGCAATAACACATTTGAGCCATTTTATTTATTACCTCAACTTCAATTTGAAGCTGTGGTATATTGTCAAATCTATGACCATCATCGGTGAATTAAATCATAGTACATAATCCAGTAACCAAAGCACACTGGACAAATTTGAACATAAGAAGACCGCAAAATCACAAAGCCAAGTGAAGAAAGCAAACAAACAACAAAAACAATGCAGTGGTGAAACCTAAACGGAATGAGGCCCCCAGTGGAATGGCCTGGCCTGACTGCATGGTCCTGAGTCTGAGCCAGGGCAGGAATAAATGGGGTTGTGTATAGGCTACGAAGCCCACTCAAATGTCCACTTCATCTCCTTTGGCCTTCTTCTCCTGGGACTCTGACCAGGCCTTGTTGATGGAGCGCCTCATTTCGTCATCCCCCTCTGTGTACATCTTCTTCAGCATGCCCATAAGGCCCTCACTTGGATCAGCGTTCGCATCATAGTTGGGTTTTCTAAGGGATACAGGTTGGTGTTAGTGCCTTTCTTGATAGTTATTGTTAGAGCACCAGAGCATGCAAGTTGAAGGGAAATAATGACATCTTGTTAGTTTGTCACAAGAACACAAAACAATTGTAACTCACTCTTTGTCTTTTGCTATCTTTTCCACCTGTGTTAGACAGTCCCATTTCTTCGCTGCAGCCTTCTTACACATGACAATGACCATGTCTGTTTTCACCTGGGAACGGCACAAATTAAGAGACGCATACAGTGAGGTTTTTGAATGGGTAAACCCTTCCCTTTGGAAAAACCTTTTAAAAAGCCAAATGTTCAGACAAAATGATGGCTGCCTTTATTGCTCGTACCATGACACATGAAAGAGTTGCTGTGATCAGCACAAACATCACAGCTCCATCTTGGCTAATGTTAAAAGGGGGTATATTAGACACTTTTATGACCTGGGCAGTATGGCAGAGTTGACTTAATATACTCAGCTTACATGCCATATTATGCAATGACAAGGAAACAGCGTAAAATGCATAGTCAGTTGTATTTTATACAAATCAAGCACACCAACTTGAACGACAAAAATCAGTACATCATTGCATTTTTAGTGTGGTTACTTAAGTAAACTTCTAACTTCTATTGATAAAGTTTCATTGCACACATTAACAAACAGGCTTGTTTATAGTATGATTAAACTGGCAGTGTCCATCATATAGTGCTTTTATGAAAAAGCAAGATGGGCATCCTGCACATGGGGGCTCATGACCATGCCCCCAGAGTGTAGCGCTGTAGATGTCTGGCTGATTTAGCTGCAGCAACTCGAGCTATGTAAAACCGATTGTTTTTGTTTTTTCCCCGTACCAACAGTACTCAGTGACCTCGAAAAACTGAGATCTATTTGAAAAATTGCCGGAATTCCCCTTTAAAGGTGCCCTGCCACACATATTTCATTACTTTGTGGTAATGTCTGAAGTCCTACCATGGACTCTGTAACATTATTTGTGGAAAAATGCTTTGTGGAAGATGCTATTGAGCTTGAAGAAGTCATACGAGTCATATCACTCTCTGTCTCTCTTTTAAATGCCTATTCCCTGAAGGCTACAGTTACTATGTGTTTGATATCGAAACAAAATAACCCAGGGAGTCTCATCTATCAAACACATAGTAATTGTAGCCTTCAGGGAATAGGCATTTAAAAGAGAGACAGAGAGTGATATGACTCGTATGACTTCTACAAGCTTAATAGCATCCACAGCGGAAAAAACTTAGAAGGCAAGCAAGCAAGTTTGGCGGTTATAATGTGAACATGCACGCTGCACTGTTGTGCGGTGGACTTTCGGAATGAATGGAGTCGGCGTTTCTTTAATATCGAGGCGCTAGTTTGTCCGATCATCATGAATTGCGCTGTCTGTCTGAAAAAGACGCGCTCTCTTCCCATGCAGTCAAAATGAATGGGAGTCTTCAGAACAGGCTTGTCATAGTGTCACCCTGACATGCCAGTGCGTAAAGTAATGTGAATGACTTGTTATTTTATCAAGGATTTCTTTCTTTTTGCAAAAAATGAAGTACAATAGGCATTAATTAGTAGGCCAGCAGCATGTTGAAATTATGTGCCAAATTGCCTTTTTTATTACAATGATAAAATTGTAAAAGGACGTGACCGAAGCTGAGGCAAGCCTGGCAATAGGCCTAGGCCCGACGGTAATTGTAAAGCAATTTATAAAAGATTCACTGAACAAAAACGCTGATGTGGTACATGAAAATTTAGCTAAAAATGTGGAGAATGCAATGCAATCAAGCATTTTGGACGATAGGCTATATTGGCACACAGAATAGGCTAGGCAACAGGCCGATGTGCGTTTTATTTGGAGACTGTTTTGCGAGACAGAGACTGAGTTTGCTGCTGATATTCTGGGGATATAGGCTACAACATAGCCAATGTAGGACTTTAGCCTTTTAATATATTTGCTGCATTGGATCAGTCTTTCTAGAAAGAACAGGCAAGAGCTTTCTAGCCTCACGTCAGCCGCGCCGCATCCCAGGCTACATTAAAAACATCCCATATACATTATAAACACAGCAGATGGCGGGCAGGTGCGGTTTTGAAAATTGGTCAAAAAACTTTGCTGATGGATGGATTAAGTTTTGCTATGCAGTTATGGTTGAAATAATAGCCCATCAGCGCGTCAGTGTGTGTGCCTCTCTCTCGCTCAGAGGGGAGGGGGAGGCTGAGGGGTCGATCAAGCATGGATTCTAAACTCTGTGGTGGATAGGATCTACAATTAGGTGTTAATTAATATTACTACCTAGGTCGAAGTACTCCCAAGTGCTATTGCGCCAGACATTGTAGTTCTCCTGTTTATTCGCTTGGAAAATCGTCACGTTTCATGTTGTGTGCCCTAACATTTTTAATCAACTACTTGTGCAACTGTATTTAAGTAGGGAAAACGTGGATGTGTTTGATTAATGCCATCTTACTCTCTCTACGGCCACGGCAGAGCCCGCTAGCATAGCAACATGCTAACACATTCGCGCCGCGCGCCAGAGCGTTTGAGTGCACATACCGACGCGGGAGAGGTACGACTCAACTCGTGAAAGTTAGGGTAAGAACATATATTACTACTGATTTTGGGTGGCGTGTTCCTTTAATAAGTCCTATGATATAGTGCTCAAGCCATGAATGCCAAACTTTACATTGGCCACTGAGACACTAGACAGTAGCCTACCCCCAACCCCTCCCCACACTCTCTAAAGATAGATAGATAGATACTTTATTGATCCCCAAGGGGAAATTCAAAATTAGAGTAGATTAGTCCTGAGTAGTATTACTTTGCACAAGATTTGGTAGGAGCATAATAAACGTTTGAGAGTGAGAGTAATTGTTGAGTTTTACAGATTGCTCTTATCTTATATGGATCCAATATTCTCAGTACTAACTTGACATAAGAAAAGAATATATATTACGTTTTAAGTTTGATACTCCATTAAAATAACAAACCTTCCGACTGCTTTCCTGGACGTCAATGGGACATAAAAGGTTGTTGATAGTCATTTGATGGTTTTTCCCATCCAGGTCTTTCACAAGAAGAACAAAAGTCCTGAAAAGATAGCATATATTACTTAGCATATAATGACCTCCAACACTGAGTACATGTTATCCTCCTTTCAGACAGCATATTGTTCAAGTGATGGCATAATAGTCATAATCAAGTTTATTTATATAGCACAATTTAAAACAACCTGTGGTTGACCAAAGTGCTCATAAAATAAATAGATAATAGAAGACAAAATGAATAAAGACACAAAAAAGCACAACAGGGAAATAAAACTAAAATAATATGCACATATATAGCCTATATAATTACATTCCACACTTAATTTAAAAGCCATTGATAGCACCAATAGTTGGTGTGGATCTAATGTGAAAAGGCAGGTTGTTCCACAACTTAACCTAGCTACTGAAAACACAGTCACCTTTATTTTTTAGACAACTCTGAGGTACTGAGAGCAGTAGTTTATCTGAGGACCTGAGGGCAGTGAAACTTTATAAGCTCACTTAGGTATTGGGGAGCTTGCCCATTTAAAGCTTTGTAAGATAATGTTACTCTAATGAATTCTTACTTTTCTGTGAAGGTGACTTCAACATTTTCTGCTGGAATCGTATGTACTCCCTTTAGTGTTATGTAAATTTTCACAAATTTCTCAGATTGGTCCCACCCTGTTAAAAATAAAGACAAGTCAACCTAGGATAACGCTATATTACAGTATGTTATCATGAAGAGCTTTCATTTTTAAGTGAAGACTGCTTTACTGTATTACCGTAATTACTGATTTTGACAGTATATCCCTTCACAGTTGAGGTATCTCCTGAATCACGTTTAGACTGCTTTTCCTTTAGCTGCCGTTTTTGTACCAGCTCCTTTTCAATCTTCTGTTGCTCCTGTTTAAGCACAGTCTGCACCCGCTTTCTTCCAGAACTCTCTATCAATCGCAGGACTTCATTCAAATCGCTCTCAAGCTCTTTAATCTGTGGTAAGAAATTACAGTTATTGACCTTTTCGTTGTCTTACACGTTGTTGTACAACGACAATGCATAATCAGAAAACACAACTTGTGCCGCGCAAAGACTGCAACCATGCAGCACTTTGTCCCAATGGTTCAACTTGTCACATCATCCTCCTTGTGTGAAGATCACTTAACACGAGTGCTGTTCTTCTCGTATCAGTAGTGGCCCAACTTTAAGCGACATTTTGAACTGAAGCTTGATTTTCACAAAGTATATCGCAAATCAAATCACAATATCTGTCAAAGCGTACAGTCCTAAAGTAAAAAACGAGTGCATGTTATATTCATCATGCCAGCCATTCTTTGCCCAAGGTAAGGACATGTTAGCATGCCGTTTACTGAATGTCCAGTTGTAACGTTACCTTTACTGACACTACAACCTGGATACGTTTCGCTACGCGAGTTCTTTCTGGTAATGTCTACTAATAATGTGATAGAGACATGCTGTTATCTTTAATAACACATTCAAGTCAAATGAAACAAGGTTAACGTTAGCTAGCCGATTAGCTTCCTGATGTTAACCACTAGTTTTTAAATATAAAATCAGACCCTATCCCAGCCTTGCCTGTGTATCCATGTCCATGACGGAATTCCAAATATTGGGCTAAACAATTATTTCAAAGATCACCAGAAATCACAAAATAGAATGCCGGTGTTTCACTTTTGACTTCTGACTTGAAAAGACTTGTCACTTCACTTGCGCTTTCTTTTCCCGCAACAAGCCTTCTGGAAGGATTCGATTCTACTACTTCCGTGAACACCGGTATCAAAATAAAGGTTGTATATCGACACTTCCATTTTAGCTTTGAACAATTCTACCTCTTGAGCAAACAGCAAAGCTTCTCCACAGTCAAAGTAATAACGTTCGTTTAGAAATAGGCTATATAAGATTCGTTACACACATGTTAATTGCGAATAAAAAGGGAACATGTAGAATTTATGTATTAATGATATAATAGCGAGTTTATAGGCCTACACAGTAGCCTAATGTGAAATCAGCCCCATTCTCTGTTGCCTGAACATGCCTGAACATGAATCGATCACTCTTTCGGCAAAACCACGAACAGTTTTCACGTAGGTAGCTTTGACTCTTTGCAAAACTCTAAACACCTTCTTAGTCTAGTCGTGATCCCCATAGGCCCATGTTGAGTACCCTAAAGTTTTATTGCAGAAATGTCATCTATAGGCCTAGTGGGTGGAATTCAAATTTGCATAATTAGCATAAATAGGCAATTAAGGCGAGGCAGTACAGGTGAATAGGGTAACACATTTAAATAATAGAGATCACACTATGAAACTTTCTGAGTTGATTACAAAATGAGAAAAAAATGTATTGCATGTTTTTTATATTTTAATGTTTACATATGCAAATGAGGCCCTATCTCATTAAAAATGCTCTAATTTGCATACACACAAAAGCAGATAGTGTGATAAAGCCAGGCTCAAAATAGTTTTTTCAAGGTAAACATGTATACTTGGGGGGGGGGGGGGGGGAGTTGGTGAAAACCTTTAAGAAACTGGTAAGGAGGCAGTGTTAACCTATGGACAGACAGATTAAGAAATTAAGTGTGCCATGCAAAACTAGAAAAGCACTCCGAGAGTGCAGACCTCCGCCAAGCGAAAACATAACCGCCTCCTGGATCCAGACGGTGATCCGGATCACTCCCAAACTTTTTGAGTTATCTTGCGAACAAACAGATGAACAGACACACAGACAAACAAACAAACCCCGATGAAAACATAACCTCCTTGGCAGAGGTAATAACTATATAACAGCTTGCACACACACAAACCCACAAGAACTATATACAATATGCAAAATAACTATATCCAGCATGCACACGTACACAAATGCACAATAACTATATACAAGAACTATATATGACATGCAAAATAACTATATACAGCATGCACATACACACAAACCCACAAGAACTTTATACAATATGCAAAATAACTATATCCAGCATGCACACGTACACAAATGCACAATAACTATATACAAGAACTATATAGAACATGCAGCGTGCGCGCACACACACACACACACACTGTAAACTATATAACTATATACAGTATGCACACACACGCGCGCACACACACACACATATTTAACAACAACCACACAATCCCACTCAATAGCCTTCACCATCTTCATCATTTCTTTCCTCATTCCCTTCAGTCTCATCATCTTCTTGATTTTTATCTGAATGTATTGTGAATGGGTTGCAGCAGCGGACCTCACCCCCTTCACACTTGCAATAGTCAGTGCAACTGAGACTTGCAGCATGGCAGCTGCAGTTTCCTTTGCTGCAGGCTTTCAATGTGCTGCAGCTACAGCTGGTGACATCAAGCAAATTTACTGGAGCCACTGCCTGAATGGCAAGAGCGGGCATGACAGCCCCTTCACTAGCAACCTCCCACCCAAACTGTGTGATGTCTCTGGCCTCTGCAGGAGGCTCTCTCTGACCTGCAGCCTTCCACCATGGCATGTGTGCTCTTGGTTCCATTTGGACTTGAAATGTAGAGGTCATAGTAGTCTGCCCAGCTGAATATGGGGCCCATTCCTGGTCTCAATACAGTGCTTGGGGAACCTGATGCCACTCATAGTGACCTAAAAGGGACCGAGTTCTTTGTTGCACTGTATGGGCAGAAGAAGGCCAAGTCGATGAACAACACTCACTACCAGATTTACAGTCGCAGCAAAAAGCCTCCTAAGCTCCAACAGATGCCAACCTGATGCTGCACATACTGCGTGCTCATCTTCAGGTCATGTTGTGGAAGGCTGCAGGTCAGAGAGACTAATATGTAGGCTAAACACCCACCCCTATTTTTCCAGTGTCCCTTGGTATGCAAAGTAACATAGTTAACAATACAACACTCAATTTTCGTTGACATGTCATTGGCGAAATTGAACATTAGGCCTACCAGAAATTTGGTGATGGCCTTGGAGTCTGGATGGCTCATATTCAGTGGGGTGAAGTTTCATGCAAGAATTGAGGCTGTCAGCATTTAAGGGCAACTCCACGCAAAACTGTCATATCCATAACGCCAACTAAATACCATGGCATTGTGTTGGCGTTATGGATGTGACCGTTTTGCGCGGAATTGCCCTTAAACGTGAGCGCAGGTTTGTCTTTATATTTTTCATATGTGAGTAAGATTTCTCACATGCAAGTGGAACCGCACAGGGTTAACACAGCAAGCCTACTAACTCGTTGCAGTGTGCGATAGGCCTATATAACGGGCAGTTAATTTCACGTTTTCAGAATCAGTCTTCGGATGGAAACTTTTCCATTTCAGCCTTGTGTTCGCGCTCGCAAGCTGTGGTCGCTGACGTTTCCTTTTTGACATTTTCCTTATCTAGCCTACAGCAAGCGCACACATCAACAAAGTGTTCTTGTTGACTGAAATGGAGGGAAATCGGTGGTTTTGTTTGATACTGACATGGCAACAAACCGAAAATGTAACAATATTGTGCAGCTACGGTTACGGAGTCAAGTGATTAATTAATTTCAAATGCTGAGCTGCATCAGAGAGATCAAAGAGCCGCGGGTTGCCGACCCCTGTCCTAGTTCAACTCGTTTCACTAATGCCAATCCAGGATGAGTAGGAGCGACTATGTTAAGCCAGGTGTTAAGTAAAATGCAGGATGTGTGCGCGTTCTCGTTTCTGCTCCGAAGTGCCCACTGTTGGAATAAAAAAAAAAACGCGGAAAATAGCGTCATTCACACAAAGTGAACAACCGCTTTTGATATAGACTAACACTGAAGTAAAGCTGTCCTTTTTGGAATGGGGAATCATGGCTATTTCTGTAAAACAGCAGGAGTAGGCAAATTTACGTATGCACCCACGTGTGAGTGCCTTGTCTCGGCACGCAACGTCATTAGAAAGAGCTTGCCACTGCAAATATGCACATAGTATGATATACCTAATATACCTTAATATTATAGTTGAAAATACCTTCGGAAACTTGCCCCTCCACTCCCAAGCAAGTACAGTCGGCCCTAGGCTATTCATCAAACGTCTATCAATAAAATAAGCAGTATAAAATAAACAGTAGCCTGACTGGGCCTATGTTAATAATTATAAGGCTATCGCAATTAAAATATGGTAGTACGCAGACAATCTGTTTTGTTTTGCGAGCAAATACATTTAGCAAATAGTTTATAAATGGAATAAAGCTCCTTAAAAATTAGCACGGAGGTCTGATGTGAATGACAGCTAGCAGAACCAATAAGACCATTAGAATTATTAGCTTGGCTGTTGCCTGGTCGGGACCAGGCTAGGTGCAGAGAATAAATCCCCATGGTAACTTATGTGCCATCTCTTTTGTGAAACCAAGTCAAGGCTAAATTCATCCATGATAACCTAAAAATCCCAGTGTAATCCCTTATGTAGGTTTTGTGAAATACCCCTCTGGCCTGGCTAGTTTTGTTTACCAGGTTAGAACAGTGCAGGTTCATATCAACAATGGACAGAAACTATCAGTGAGGCATTTAGAGTAGGCTACATTGTAGGCTGTAGACTGTATGTTCTTCTCATTTACAGTACTGAAATGTTTGTCTGCTAGGCTATCTGTCTGCAAAATTCGCTGCCAAACTCACAACCAGGTGTGTAATGACTGCTCAGTAGTGCTCCTTTATAAATGAGCTCAGTGTTTCCCACAGAATTGAATTCTATTTGTGGTGGTAGGTTTGCAGAATTAACTTTTTAACAAATTAGCACAGCGGGGTTATGATGCTAACCAGATTTAAGCACAATTTAGCCAGTCGTCTTCTATGTCTTGCAGGATTGTTAATGTTTAAACGTGTATGTAGTCCATTGAGAGACAGAGAGACAAGGAGAGGCTGCGCAAAGGTGCACATAGCTATACAATGAAAGAATTCAATCCAATTTATATACTACAACATGGAAAATCATTGTGTGGTGGTCAATGTTGATATTGTGGTAGGCCGCCACAAATAAATCAATGTATGGGAAACACTGTGGGCTGAAGGCATTGTTCGATTTTGAGCTCAGGTAAAACTGTTTTGAGGTGATTGTTCAGTTTGGCAAAAAGTGTCAGAGGGTTTGTCAATGCAACTTGAGAATGTGGTTTTGTGTAATGTTTTCAGAAAAAGGTGGAAGGTTCCAAAAAAATTGAGCCAGTTGTGAAAAACTGTAAATGTTACATGCAAGTAACGGCTCCCATACACAGCTGCGTTCCGTCAACGCATGCCAGTGGGTGTTCCCGACGGTAGCTATGCAAATGACTTGAAGTAAAACCGTAATGTGATTGGTTGGTGCCGTCCGTAGATTGGCTTGATTGGCCGGTGCCGTCTGTCGGTGCAGCAACAGCTGAACTCCTCAACGCGAGCGGCGGGAGAAACGCGACGCGACGGACCCACAATTCAGTTCGGCAACGGATCACGTGAGCCCATGTAAAGTGAATGGGATGCGTCTCCAGCAACGCGAAGCACGCAGCTGTGTGTGGGAGCCGTAATGCTTGATTAAACAATTGCAAAATAAGCTTCAGAGAAGGCAGTCAAATTAGGAAAATAGGCAGTGTATTTACTTACAGTTGATGACATGCTTCATGGTACTAGCCTAGCTCTGCCACCTTATTACTTTCTGAATCATTTTCCACTGAATATGGTCTGTAAAGCAGTTTCCCACAACGTTGATCAATATTCACCAGAGCAGCTAAGTGGCACATGTCATGACTTTCAAAATAAATGCTTTGTTATGATTAAGGGCTTATCTAATCATTTATGGGTCATTACTTATTGCTGATGTTAAGGATACAAACAGCTGATCCAAGACTAAAGACATGAATATAACAGGTCAATTTAACTTATTCATTGCTTTATTCATCAATGACAAGTAGAGAATAATAATATAAGAAGTTCTATGTACATCTTCAATCATGACATGTCAAGATGACGTCACACAACTCTTTACATACAGGCCATCATCAAATATGAAGGAGAAATCCATGTTGGTCAGTTCTTAAGAGGGAAACTACCACTGCCTCATGTGATGGGTTGCTGGATGGTGAAGGTTGAGGTATGCAACGAGTCTGCAGTTTAGTCTGCCATCACCACATGGCTCTCTGGATCCCCGACATCTGGTTATGGTCGGCCAGGTCCCGAAATACAATGCGACTGACACGCCATCGCCGCTTCACCCCACGTGGCCTAGATGTCAGCACACACCTATTACGAATGCGCACCGGGCAGCTATCCCGAGGTAAAGCAGCAATTTCTTTATCTGCAACTTCCTGTTAGGCATAATGGTAAAAAGGAGACATAATCAGGTCACGCACAGAACATACTTCACTGTTGCACAAAATCATCTCACTTCCTTGTGATTACATATTGTGCAAGATATATACCTGAAGTTCCTTAGGCAGAACTGTGTTCTTCCTTAGTGCGTTGATGCGAAGTCTTGTGTCTGCATATTCAAAGGCCATCTGTCTCCTCTTCACATCTCGGACCATCCGCCAGTCTACATAGTAGCCCCTGACCTGTTCTACCACACCCCATGAACACCTGAAGGCCTGTAGGTCAGTGACAGGAAAAATAAAATGATGGTGAGTAAATTGAGCAAGTGGCTTGACTGATTCAAACATCTTCCAAACTACTGATCTTGCTCTTCTAAAATTAGTATGTCTGACTTCCCCCTCATTCTGTTAGAAATATCCTAACACACATTTAAGTGCAGAGGTTTGCATCCACCGACAGAAAGGAGATAAACAAAGACATGCATTTTTATCAACACTTTATGCTTTACAAGCATTTCTTCATCAGGGAAAGGGATAGAAAAAACAAACATTGTATTCGTGGAGAAGTTTGCATCTCACTATTTTCACTAATCTACAGGTTTCTATGATATTCAAGTCTGAGGACTGGAAAGGCTATGGCTCGCCATCTCTATTAGCACACACAACACATAATGGCTGGCAGAAGACAATATCGTGTATTTGAATTAGTTCGTCAAAAATTAAGAAAATCTATCGCATCTACATTAACGTTAGTCAGTCCACTTACCACACTAGCAAGTAAGTAGGCTAACGTTTATGCTACCTGGCTGCCAATGTATCCAGTCAGAAATATGACGTGTATGGTATCTCTATTAATAACAACTATTGGAATGAATTAGCAGAAAATCAAGACCATTCACATAGTGAAAAAGATTTTAGATTAGTTCACCTGCTTAGATAAATTCAGGGATGATTGCAGTAGCCCGACACCCGAACAGACAACCTTGTAGGCAGCCATGTTTATCCCCTTCTTCTTCTGGAGTTCAGGGCAAAGGAGCTGAATTGCCTATTGCGCTTTATCGCCCTCTAATGGTCTGATGTGGACACTGCGTGTTGATTGTATTCAGTCTGGTTTTAATGTGCATTTCTTTTTGAGTATTTTACTCTTCGTGAGTCTTTACACTGTATATTCGTTATGTTGTGATACTACAGTGTATGTTCTCCTCTATTATTTGGGGCAGCAGACTATGGAGGGAAACTGTAAAGACAAATAATTGAATATTTTCAGTCATTAATTTGTAATCTACATGTATTGTGTAGCCTGTCCATTTCTTGCAAGAAAACTAAATCACACTGCAGAACGGTGCACACTGAGGAACCAAATGGTGGCAGTGTAAACAAGCATTTGGTCTGTCTATCTCATTTGAAACAGAAACAATTCAATTTATAGAATAGATTGATCCTGAAATATTAGAAGCTGGTGAATAGTTTGCCTAGATTGTATGTTGTTGTTAAGTGATAAGGAACACAGATGAAAAACCAGCACACATAAAGTATTTAAATTGTACTGCTAAATTAACACAAGTTAACAAATTGCTTTACAGAAATACTTTAGAAATACCCATCACAGACTCGTGAAGTGGGGTCCATAAGGAGACAAGTGTTGAAAGGGAGAGGTGTCTGTGTGAAATGAACACATGGAAAACATATTACACAGGCCCACACAATAAGGCATAAAGCAAGCACACAGCAATGAAAAATAAATACAGGACATGATGTTTGAGTTTGTGGACATGTGTTTCACTCACTCAGCAGAGTCTCTCAAGCTATACAGTGTATGCCTCCTCAGGACTTAGGATTTACACAGCACGTGCATTTCTACAAATCACGGCCAGCCATGCGTGACTCCTCAGTGCCCTCTGGTCACCCTATATCTCCCCATGTAGTAATGTAACATAAAGTTCAGGAAGTAACTCTTAAAATGGAGTCACCTGTTTGAGACTACTGCACAGTTTCATCATTAAATTCTCTTGCAGACAAAGACTGGTTTGTAGTATTGACACTATTCTTAACTTCTCTCCATCCCCCTACTCTAAACTCCTTTTAAATCGGAAGTCTGTGCTCTTCCATTGGTAGTTTAGTGATTCGTGGAACTCAAAGTTTTGCCTAGGTATACATGTACATTTTACAAATGTAAAAATGTGTTAATAAAAAGCATGTGATATTCATCCTAATTTTCTCTTCAAGGTCCAAAACTTGCACTAGCCTACCTTACATCACTGCATTCTTTGGTGAAACCAAAATGTGTGTCTGTATCCGCATTGCACAAGTAGTGTGTGTGTGTGTGTGTGTGTGTGTGTGTGTGTGTGTGTGTGTGTGTGTTCGTTCCAATGTGCTTTTGTGTCTGAGAACCTGTGTGCACTGCCAGTGTGTTTGTGTGCATAGCCAAGTGTTGAAATGTGTCAGTTGCAGCACCTGGATGAAGTTGCACAAAATATAGTGACTAAAGACTGTGGCAGTGATCCAGCATCATATACTATTGGCACATGGTCTTGAGATTGAGAGTGAAATATGTCAGTTGCCATGTCCCCTGGATGAAATTTCATGAAATTTGGTGTGCATCTGAAAATTGTGGTAGCGGTGCATCATGTCAAAGTGAGTGACACTTTGAGGGACCAAACGCTTCTACTCCGCTGTGTTAGCGCTGCAGCGGTCATTGTAGAAGCAAGTGTGATGAAGATGAAGGGGGGAGAGAGTGAGGGAGGTATATGCAAGAGAGAATGTGTGTAGTGTTTGTGAGATTGTGAATGCTTAGCCTTAGATAGAGGTTGTGGGGGGGGGGGGGGGGCGGCATCCAAAATAACACAAAGGAGTATCTTGTTTTAACAGTGTAACAACAGAACTGAACAGAACAGAAGAACACTAGAAAAAAATGTTTTTGTTTGTAATGTCATATTGGATTAAGATTGGCTTTGTGGGCTGTACAGTTATGCAACTTTGCACATTGTTCTGAAGCAAATGAGGATCATTTTCCTGACAAAACCATCAGGAGATTTCAAGGCATTATGGAACAGAGGGGCCTTCTGCCATTCTCTGGTTTAGAATCCCTCAGGAGTTTGCATAGAACAATGCAAACTATTTCCTGCAGGTTTTCCCAGGCCACCATCATTGTTACCAGACACTTGAAGATGCCCTTTTGGATAAATACTAACATATGGTTAATTGTACAGTACCACTTTAAACCACCAGTGCAAAGTCAAAGAAGATTTTGCCAGATAGGTCTACACTTAGTCTCCTCTACTGAATTGACCAACTAATCAACACACTATTAAGTGTGTTCTTTTTCGTGAACTAAAGGGCACATACTTTATTTAGAAAATCTTCTTTCCCCCCTTTTGTAATACCCAGCAAATTGATAACCTGCGAGCAACCAGGGCCAAATTACAGGAGTGGATTTTTACCACGAATCAACTCAGTTGTTTTCTGCCTGCAAACAAGCACACAGAACAGAGATCTATTCTACTTTTAACATGATCAAGGGATGGGCCATTTCTAGGCCCCCCCCCCTCCCGACATTGCAATGTGCCTACTTCAAAGAGCACTGTTCCCACCTATTTTGGCCTACCATCAAATGCTTGACCTCTTAGCATGGAGCTAAGACCATGTAGTTTCTTTCTAGATTCAGAATTAATGTGTGTTGCACTGGCACAGAGTTACAGAGGCTAGAATATTGTTTTTTCTCTACCGGGTTACAAACATCTTTGAACTGACCACATTTCAGCCCTCTAAGTCACTTGAGTCACTCAAGAAACACAACTGAGCCCTAGCAGCAGGTCTTGTGAAGCTGTGTGTAAAAGTAGATCAATAGAAGAAAAGATGAGTAGATTACACAGTTATTTGTAAAGGTATGTCCATGCGTTTGGCAAAATGCCCTATGGATACTCCCTGGCCTATAGGACTGTAGTTACCCAAAATGCATACTGACAATAAAAGGCTTACAGAAGTATATGAACCCCTTGGTGTAGAAGCATAATCATGGTCTCAAATGAAAGGTAACACTGAAATGTTATTATTGGTATTTTGATTGCATATCAGGGGTTCTGATATAGAAGGACTACACAAAATATGGAATAATTACACAAAAGTCTTTATTTTTGCATTTTTGTTTTTGGTTCAATGGATGTGTAAAACATGGACTATACATCTACACAACTTACAGTATATTGGATAAAACAACATGAATATTCCATTTCTATGGATTATTGTGGATATTTCAAGACCCAATATGCTGCATCTACTTATTGCTAATGATATACACTGCAGCTAGAAGGTAGGGAAGCACCAAAGGCGGGGGGGGGGGGGTGCATGGAGGATTAAAAAGCTCAAAGCAGCTCTAATCTATTGGCCGGTACACCATTGGCCTTAATGAGGGCCTCATTCAGTATCTCGTTTCGTTCAGAAAGAAATCTTCTTCCATTTTCATACTTAGAATCTTCTGCCATTTTCATAACCTGTATGTCTCATTTCATAGTCTATGTTCAAAGTCAGAGTTGATGGATTAGGCAAGAGATGAGATGTACCGTAATTTCCCAACTATTAGGTGAGGTATACATTGATTTTGCAAACTTTTTTCAGCTATGAGGTTAACACATCATCTTTGAGACGGTGGGAAATTCATTGCGTTGCCACTTTATATTAGAGAAGCACTCATTTTCGTTTATAGTTTGATATTGTGTGGGAAGAGTACAATAATCCATCAAATTCATCTAAGGGAGTGTTCATGGTGAAATTGACAATGGCCCCGATACTCCCCTCTTAGTCTTGAGCATGGACCCAACCATCCTAAACGTCAAGCAATCACCTTTCCTGTTCCTTACAGTTAAATCAGAAGCATCGGTCTTTGTTATTGCTTGACTATAAAACCAAAAGCAGTGCATCTGACATGCATGCAAGGGAGTAGTTGTGGTAAACATTACGACAAGGACTCCCAAGATATTATCCACACCTCCAACATCTAAAATTAACTAAACAATGCTTTTAAAGAGCTGGAGATTTCTTAATTTTTGGTGATATATCAAGGTCTCTTTTGACTGCTTTAAATGGCTTAAAGGCATATCACATGGAGTCCTTTACATCTTAAAATAACATAACAACGATTAGAGGGGCACTTTGAGAGTGCCAACTTCTGCCAAGTCCAAATGCCATATCTTGCCATCAAAGTGAGGGTGAAAATCTATTTATGGATCAACCCCATGACTCAATCCGCCACAAAATGAGATGGTTTCTCCCTTGGCCCATAGACCTTTCCAACAAGTTTCATGAAAATCAGACTAGTGGTTAATTTGCTTACAGATTAACAGACAGACAGACATACAGACTAATAGACAGAAAGACAACACAGAAAACATAACTTCCTTGGAGGAGGTAATAATGACTATGATGCATGTGCAACACAGCAGTTATGCCTCTGTGCATCCTGCAGTAGTCTTTGTTGCCTTAGAGACAGATGGATACACAAACATACCACTGATGCTGTGCAATCTGAGGTCAAACCACTAGAAATTACAGTGTCCTTGCATGCTGTTCACAAGCTGCACATGTGGGTGGCACATGCTGACATCATTGCGCTGTGCACCACAGAATTAGCACACCGGGACAGGAATTTCACAGGGGATATTCATTGCCAGTAGACTCACCCTGAACAGGAGTCAGTAATGATCCTCTGTTTAAAAAGGAGTAGAATGCTTAGTAGGAATGCTTATGGTGCATGTGAAAGAGTCTCTTTAAAACAGGCAGACACAAGAAAGACACGGAAAACGCCATCCAATGCAATGCACAGGGTAGGATACAAAAATAGGACGAGACGTTAATAACCTATTGCACAGCCACCTTGCACAGGTACCTTAATTAAAGTTCTTTTGGCTTTGATGGCTTTGCTGTTGCAGAGGACAGATTGTAGCTCCTAAAGTTATTACAATGCAGTTTATCCAAATGGTGAAGGCCCAGGCCCATTTGCATGTATATCCTAATTCAGCAACATTATGGAAAGCTGCAAGATACCAAGCTCTTGTCATTCATTATTTAATGGGGAAACACTTGTTAGGGAAGCCCCGAGGTACCAAGTCCAAGCCATAAACCATAATTGGGACCTTGGTGGCTCCTCCCTTGGTCTGCACTTGAAATGCAAGTTGATGCACAACCAGAGCTAGTGACATCGCTGCTGGCTTTCCACACAACCATTTAATCATTTCAGCATAAACAATCCTGAAAGACAGCTAAATGACAGGAAAAGGTCAAAAAAGATTAAAAGAGGTGAATTACTTCATAACATCCCCATTCATGGATACGAGTTCACCACATTACTTCCCTAAATTAGTAGTTTATGTGTTACATGGATTTTCTGACTTATAATAGAACACTGTCCTTATTCAATGGGACTAGACTAGAATGCATCCAAGCACAACACAAACTTTAAAAATAGGCATATTTCAATATGTCAAATTATAAGAACTGTTAAGGCTTGCAGGCAAAGACCCAAATGCAGACCAGATACATTCTGTAGTTCAGCTTTTATTTTAAAGTTCTCAAGCAGTCAAAAGATGAAACAAAACACCAAAAATACAGTACCATCCAAAGGAAAGGGTCAAATGCAAAAGTTCCAAAAACGGCAAAGCACAAAAGATCCAGGCAAACTTTTTAAATAAAGGCAGAGTATCCAAAAACGTGGCCAGAAAAAAAAGTATTCCAAGAACACAGGCATAGTTTTCACTAAACAGAGGCCAAAATTCTGGCACAATCTGACGAAGAGCATCAAATAAATTGAACTTAAATACTAGGGGATCTAGACAAAAGAGACAGATCATTGGGCGAGAGCAAACAAGGGATAGGAGACATTAATTCAGGCAATGAGCGGACTATTGGTGTGGAGGCAGGGTTCAGGCCACAACAAAAGCACATGGCATCAAAACAACACAACATGACAGACAATACACAAACAGTTCAGCAGGGCAGGCACTGAGTCCCTCAGTATTCAGACTAAACACTGACAACAACATACAATTCGGTACTAATTGAAGCATTTTTGCAGGGTGATTTGATGATGCATTTGAGTTGTGAGTTGTGTGTCAGTCTCTCTAGACAATGTGATTGTAGGTAAGCTGGAGTTGATCCTGCCTGACATGAGGTCGCAACCCTGCTGCCCTTTGGAATTTGTGGCATTGCTCCTGAGAGAGCATGTCAGTCAAATGTGCCCCTAATTGGAGGTCTCTCACATTCCTCAACAAAAGAGCCCTGGTGGATTTGTCCCTACCTCATTGTGTCCATGGGTCAATGAAACTGTCTCAGTTAGAGCTAAAAACATTTAAGATGTGTTACCCCATGTATACAGCCTTACTCGAGACTTGCATGTTGTTGCATGGGGGGGGGGGGGGGGGCTGTTAAACCCATCAAAACAGGGCAAGGACATTTGAGGCCAGCATAATCCAAAATGCCAAGCAAAATGATAACGGGAACATTAAGCTTCAGAAAATGTTCAGAGCACCATCTGTGATTTCACTTAGAATGAGACCACCAAGGTTAACAGGAAGTCTCAAAGTTCCATCTACTCCCTTTACCCATACTATGATATTCCTACAAAAAGCACAGTATGTAAGGGACATTTCCTCCATGTTCTCTTTCATGACAGCTGTCATTGTCTACGTCATCGGAAAATGAATATCTTAATCAGCAGACGAGACTTTATTGTCAATCAAATAAATCATGCATGTAATCTCTCCTCAGAAATGAAGAACAAGACCCAAAAAACAATATATTAAGGTACATTTGGATTCATGTACATTAAAAAGGAATATTTGTATTAATATTTATTTTTCTTCACTTAAAATAGTTGTTCTATCACACTAATGACACTAATTTGAATTACGGCTTTTGTGCTGCACTGTACTGTTCTCATTGTGGCAAATAAGAATAGGCAATAATACCCAATTTGCCAATTTATTGACATGGGGCACAGCACAGCACAGCAGAAATCAGTTGAGTAATATGTAACATTTATCTGACCTCAGAGGAGCATGACAAAGTTTGACTTTAAATGAGAGCTCATCTTCTATGATCTTCAGAAGTTTCATGGAAACAGTGTCACTTTAAACAAGTTAATGTACTGACAACTTCCTCATCTGTGCCCCACTGGTCCTTGCATGCATGGTGTTGAATGGTTTAAAAATTAGCAAAATGTTTTGTCCAGTTCCACCCACCAACGTAATAATCCTGCCAACTCCCACCAACATAATAAACCAGGAAGTTTGCAGGAAGTTTGCAGCAAGCAAAGCTAGACAGACTGACTATCGGTGTTGCATTATCTTTTAAAATAAATGTTCTGTGAGTGAAATTGCCATTGTTCTTAGTTATTTGGGATTTAAGCTTTCTAAGGTGCCATTCGGCTTGTAGATTATTTCTCCATCTTTTAAATTGGAGCGAGCGTGGAGCAATTTCACTGGAGCGGGAGGATTTTGAAGTGGAGCGGGGAGCGAAATTGAGCGGAGCGGCCAGACGCGGAGGAGTGGCTGAGTGAACAGCCACCTGAGCGAGGAGTGAGATATTCGCACCGCTCATCTCCGCTCACTAGCTCTGGCATGTTTATCACTGATACTGCTTGAAGAAATGGCGACACATGATATGAGAACGTCCTTCCAAATATTGGTCATCTGTCAAACATTCCTGAATAAGTGTTCACCCCCCCCCCCCCCCCACACACACACACACACATACACACACACACACACACACACACACACACACACATACTTTAACTGGCACACAAACACATTCATGAACACGCGTGCACACACACACTCACGAGTGAACACAGAATGTGCAGAACTGAGCTGTGGTCATATTTTGTACAGTTATGCGGTAGATCTAGTTTATTTTTGCGCTTATCAACTTTAGGGGGACCCCGAGAGCAAATCTTCTTTAGTGCTGCTTTAAAGTTTTATTAGAAAATGTCTGTCACCTCCAAGAATGACCTCAAGAAAAAAAAAAACATTGAATGTCATTGCAACAAAACATAAGTCAGAAGGGTAGAAACACTGCAGCTTTATTGCTTGACCCAGTAAGAGAAGGTGGAAAACACAATGAGTGCATCCACAGCTGCTTGACTCCCAGTAAAAAGGTGATGAAAATGACTAAAGGTAGAAAGACAATGAATGCCTATGCAGCATTCTGCTTGGCCCCCACTAAAGGTGTTAAACTATGGTGTCTATGGTCTCCAGTAAGAGAAGGCAAAAACACAATGAATGTCAAAGCAACTTTGCATTAAGAGTCTGGGACCTGTCCATGTAGCTTTGCTTGGCTCCTAGTATAGGAGATTGTTGACAACTATACCCTTACAACTGATAAAACAGATATCATTTCACTAAATCAGTAATTTATTACATTGGTGGGAAGTTAATGTAATAACGCTTTTAACCTTCCCATCAATGTAATAACTTCCTGCAAATGTAATAATTGTTGGTTTATTGTGTTGGTGGGAAATTATTACATTGGCAGGATTATTACGTTTAAACATGCAGATTTTTGCATGATGACGTTGGTTGTTTATTACGTTGGCGGGAAGTTATTACGTTGGTTGGTGCTACAGACCCCATAAACAGTTTGGACAAAAATGTTCCCACCACAACAGTTACTGTGCTAATCTTGACAGTGGCTATGGGTGTTTTAGCTTTTTCAAAGCTGAGTGTCACACATTTTAAACATTCAAACAAGCTTTGAAAAAGTACAGAGTGTGATGTTGACTAAGGCTTTAAAGTTAATGTCAATGTTTTGTTGACATAAAACATGTGACCTTTACTGTAATCTATGCCCCATGGGAAGAAGGAGACAAGGTAAATGTCAGAACATCTAAGAGAGTGCCATTAGATTTCCTGAAAAAAGAAAATGGTGGGGGTGCTTATTGCACATATGTCTGCAAAGCGAATCAAACTCTTTGAAATGTCCAGGAGTGGCCACAAGAATGCCAGCCAGCCTGTGATCAGAGCATTTCCACAGTGTGATCAAAAGTAGCTAAGAAACACCACATACTGTATATGGCTCAGACAGAGTGGTCTGTAATGCAAGCACAGCTGGAACCAAAACAATAACCGCATTTTGACAAAGCAACATTTCCCTGATCTTCTCTCGCGGTCAGCACTCAAGTTGACTAAATGTACCCCAGTCATTGCCTCTCATCACTTGGCAGTGTGGCTGACTGCTGAAGGATACCATTTCAGAGCAAAATTAGTGTGACTTCTGCAGTGCTGGCCTGAGCTTTTTGGGGGCCCTAAGCAGAATTTGATTTGGGGGCTACAATATACAATAACAATGAGGTTATGTATTAATACAGTGATGGATTACTGTCCCCCTGGGCACAGTCAAGTCAAGTCAAGTCAAGTTTATTTATATAGCGCATTTCATACACAGAGGTCATTCAATGTGCTTTACATAAACAAAACCAAACAATAATAACAAATAAAAGCATAGAAGGGCAATATAGTCAAAGAATCAAAGCTGCTTCACCATGTTTAGTTCTAACAGTAGGTTTTACTAACAGGTTTTTCACCTGGGACCTGAGAGGACGAGAAGGTGTGTACAGCTGAAACATGTCTGACAGGTATTTAGGTCCTGCTCCATTTACTACAGTAATCAACCCTGCTGGAGATAAATGCATGAATGAGTCTTTCTAAGTCATGTTTTGACATCAGCCCTCTGAGTTTGGCAATATTTTTGAGGTTGTAAAAAACTGATTTAGTTATCGCTTTCATGTGGCTGTTGAAATTTAGATCACTGTCAATTAATACACCAAGATTTGTAACAGTATCCTTTGCCTTCAACCCTTTTGTGTCAAGGAGAGTGGCAACCCTAAGTCTTTCCTCCTTTTTACCAAATATAATTACTTCAGTTTTTTCTTTGTTCTGCTGAGACATCCAGGTGTTGATTTGTTCTATACACTGACACATAGATTCAAGAGGACCATAGTTGTTTGGTGACAGAGCTAAGTACATTTGTGTGTCATCTGCATAGCTATGATATGAAATCAAATTATTTTGGATGATTTGTCCAAGTGGGAGCATATAGAGGTTGAATAATAGTGGCCCCAAGATCGACCCCTGGGGAACACCACAGGTCAAGGACATTGGTGTTAAGGTACAGTTTCCAATGGCAACAAAGAAGCTCCTTTCTTGTAGATATGATTTTAGCCAGCTGATAACTATGCCTGTAAATCCAACCCAGTGTTCTAGTCTGTGTAGTAAAATATTGTGATCAACAGTGTCAAATGCTGCACTAAGGTCCAGTAGCACTAGGACTGATGTTTTACCTGAATCTGTGTTGAGGCGTATGTCATTGGAAACTTTAATGAGAGCTGTTTCAGCGCTGTGATTTGCCCGAAAACCAGACTGAAAGTAATCAAAATACCCATTTGATGTTAGGAAGGTGGTTAATTGATTAAAGACTACTTTTTCAATAATTTTGCCAATAAAAGGTAGATTGGATATGGGCCTGTAATTGTTTAGCATGGAAGCATCCAGGTTATTCTTCTTGAAAAGTGGCTTTACAACAGATGTTTTCAGTGACTTAGGAAAAGTGCCAGACAGCAGTGATACATTTACAATTTGAAGGACATCCGCCGCTATAAGGTGAAAAACCGTTTTGAAGAAATTGGTAGGCATTGGAGTGTCTAAGACGCATGTGGAAGAGCTGAGATTCTGTACCGTTTTGTGTTTCGTAGTCTATCAAGCTGAACTCTGACATCAAGTTAAGTTTCCCTCTGTTGCTGGAAGTTCAGGTTGTTGAATTAGTAATTGAACAGATATGTTGAGTCTGATTTTGTCAATTTTACCTTTAAAAAAAAGATGAAAACTCATTGCATTTATTAGTTGAGAGAAGTTCAGGCGCTAATTGTGAGGGGGGATTTGTTAACTTATCAACAGTTGAAAATAGAATACGAGTGTTATTTGAACTTCTATTGATAATGTTAGAAAAGAAAGACTGTCTTGCTTTGCATATTTCAGAGTTATATGTGCGGAACATCTCTTTATGGATTTCATATCAGAATGATCTTGTCTCAGCCTACATACTATGACTTTGCCACCTGTTTAATTTCTTTAATAGTTTAAAAATAACTAGATGTACCGCAGAGCGGTACAAAATATGACCACCGCCCAGTCCAGCACATTTTTTCCACAAAAATAAGTCACGCTGAAAGGCATATATGATTCTAACTGTCTCACTGATTTGCATTATGCACACTCAATTCTCATAGTATCATCATAGACAACAAGTACCAAAACATGATTAGTTCATAGATTTCACATGTAAAATACATTTTATACAACCCCACCCCCATCTTGTCTGTTCATAATTCTGAGAAATTCTTGAATTGTGTGCATGTGTGCGTGTACATGTTTATGTGTGTGTGTGTGTGTGTGTGTGTGTGCGTGCTTGTGCTTGTGTGTGTGCCTGTGTATGTGCCTGTGTGTGTGTGCATGTGCATGCATGCGTACATATGTCTACTGTGTGAGTATGTGTCATACGTGTGATTACTGTGTATGTGTGTGCGTGTGTATCTGTTTATGCACATGTGTGCATATGGAATGGGTTAACATGACCCCTGGAGGCAAACATACGCAAAAAATTGGTCATCCTAGGCCCTACGGTTCTCAAGATATTCACAGAAAACTCTGTTGGTGTACGGTCACTAAATGTACACATAAATTAATTTATTGTATGGCCCCACATGAACGAAAGTCCGGAGGGTGTCATAATGATCCTACACTTTCAATTTTGTGCAGTTTTGACCATGTCAGCCAGAGATATTGTGATTAAAACACCTAATTTTTTGCTTTTTAATTTTTAACTAGGTGGCGCTATACATGAAATAAGTGGTAATGGGATGGGTTGACATGGCCCCTTAAGACCAACATACAAAAAAAGGTGGTCCTCCTAGGCCCTGCAGTTCTCAAGATATTCACAGAAAACTGTGTCTGGCCACCTACAGGCCAGTTGGTGTACAGTAAAATAAATTAATTTATTGTGTGGCCCCCCATGAACGAAATTCCACGAAACTTGGCGTGCATTCAGAGGGTGTCATAATGATCCTACACTTCCAATTTCGTGCAGTTTTGACCATGTTAGGTCACAGATACCTGCGATTACAACACCTAATTTTTACTTTTTTGTTTTTAACTAGGTGGCGCTATACATGAAATGAGTGGTTATGGAATGGGTTGACATGGCCCCTTAAGATCAACATACAAAAAAAGGTGGTCCTCCTAAACCCTACGGTTCTCGGGATATTCACAGAAAACTGTGTCTGCCCTACCCTCCTTTCAGGGGGGTCCAGTCCAGCGGGGGGGGCTACAGATCAAAACGAAAAACGATGGTTCCATGCTATCCATATGGGGCTACATGCCCACCAAGTTTCGTGTACCCCGGTCTTTCAGTGTCCCGGGAATCCTTGAAGGAAAATTTGGCATGCGAAAAAAAAAAAAAATCTGACTAAACCTATATTCGCTGCGCGGCGGTCATAATAAGGGTAAGGCTATTTGCACCCCTTGTACAATTAGCAGTATGCTATTCGTACCCTGGTGCAATAAGAAGTGAATTCTATTCTTACCCTGGTGCACACAGCAATGTGTTCTATTAGTACCCCATCTGGTACAAATATCAATGTATGGTATTCGTACCCAGGTGCACACAGCAATGTGTTCTATTAATATCCCGTCTGGTACAAATATCAGTGTATGCTATTTGCACCCCTGTGCATTTATTCTGCCATATTGATCACACAATGTAATAATAATAAAAAAAAAAAATAGGCAACATGTTTTTTTGTTGTTACGTAACAGGGTGTGAATAGCTCAGCTGTGTAATAGACACTCTGAATAAGGTATGCTGTTTGCATCAATGTACAGTTAGAAGTGGATGCTATCCGTATCCTGGTGTTTATAGTACTGTATGCTATTTACACCCTGGTGCATGAACTAGCTAATTGTTGCAATCAAAACTTCCGTTTGAGAATTTCTTGTTCAAATTGCGCGCCTTCTCTCCAGAGATGTTGGTACACATGCACACTCACTCTGCCAAAACACATCACACGGGAATCAAACCCCAGTCTCCCACGTGCTAACCCAGGTATGTGACCACTGCACTATCTTCTTCTACAAGTAAATGGTGTTTGCATGTCAACTTATAGTTTATAGGCCTGAATGTCATATTCACGAAATTTCTGTTAACTAACAAACTGACGGTTGTATGTGTTCACTGAACCAAGATTATGAAAATAAAACACAACTTTTCAATCTAAAACTTAATCTGAACAGATATTAGTGCCGAAATTCTTCAGTTTCTGCTGACGAAAAAACAAATGTCCGCCATGTTTTTTTTGCACGTGAGCAACGTCTTTTTTCAATTTAAAAACGGTAGAGTAGCCTACAGTAAGAATAAGTGCATCAGTGAGTGCTGTTTTTAAACAGTTGAGTGTCTGTTCAAGACGGCTGGTAAGTGCTAGGATCAGCAAGACTTGTTGTAAGTGGTGCTATGAGAGGAGATGTTCCCTAAAGAGCTGGGTCTTCAGGAGTTTTTTTAAAATGGAGACGGATGTCCCTGCCCTTGTAGGAAACGATAGCTTAAGCGAAAGTTCTACTAGGAAGACTCGTAGTGTAGCCTTTACTCATCCCATGCTTACACGGAGCCAATCTTAGCTGCCTACTTTCGGGAAAGCCCTGCAATCCGATCATTCACTCATTCAATCAGCGCTAGCCTATAGGAATTCAGTGGGCTCTTTAAATATGTACCACCTAACACTGCTTCTGCTTCTCAGTACGCTGACTTTGATGTCCCATTGCAGTCGTCTTTGTTACTCTGAACGAATTGCGAAAGTTTCAACCTTACCTCGACAATCTAGGGCAGTGGTCCCCAAACTTTTTCTTTCGAGGGCCAGCTCACTATGCCTGGCTCCAAGAGAGGGCCAGAGAATCGGAGTAGTTCTATATCAGTAACCATAAATAGCTTAGTGCTGTGAACAACAGCAGTTTACCTTAGTTGAATATTTTATTACATTTACAGTGTTTCCCACAGAATTGGATTCAATTTGTGGCGGTAGCTGACTTGGACAAGGGGGGGTGGGGGGAGAACTGAGTGCCTATCACTGCTGATGTGTGGATGCAATTCATAACGTTTTCTACATAGTTAAAATAAAGGTTCGTACTTCTCCTTGGGACAAGCACTTTTGAATTTTGGAAAACACTTTTCCATTTACATCGGGATTTTGCAAACATTCAGTGTCAGAGTCAATAAAATGAGCCCTTCAACGAAATTGACAAGCAGCTGTAAGTAGGCTAAGCATGCTAAATTCGACATCCAAACAGTATTTTAACGTTAGCTTTGAGATACTGCTCGATTGTGTAACCCGCACGACGAGGGAAGGCCTGTGCTTGTGCGGGAACAGTCTAATTCTAAACTCTAGGTTCAAGAGGAGACTGGTTTAGGTTATTACTAGACCACAGTTCAATGACTCACCCCAAGACAACACACCACTCTCAAAGATTCTTTTTTAAATACAAAATATATTTATTTTAACATTCAAATATCATTCAATTCACTCTATGCAATCATATACTATTCTATTCTAAGGTATCAGTGGAAATATAAAAAACTATTGTGATATATATATATTTACTATTTCATTTGACTGTATATATTATTGATATTCTATTTAAAATCTATTTATAGTCTATTTAAACCCTATTTGATATATCCTTTATTTATTGATCTATTTTAATCGTTATATGTTATACTATTTTATTTGACTCTATATTCAATTTATTACTATTGCTACTTATTTGATTTATATACTTATGGTGTTAAATCACTTTTCCTTATACAATAAAAAAACAATTCTTAACATATAACTATAATACCAGTTTATCAGAAGTGCCGGCACTTAGGTAACTTTTCAATAAATAATGAGATCTCTGAACTTAAAATAACAAAATAAACATAAACCCCAAAAATAAAAGAGAGTGCACTCAAAATAAATAATTAAATAAAAAATAATGATGGATGTAATTCCTTAATGTCACAGTCCGTGGATGTGGGTGTATTTGCCCAGATCCTACCACAGTCACTGGGTGGAAAGTGGATGAAGGCGGGGGTTCAATTTCTCGGAATATTGCAAGGAAGAATGGCGATGAGGATGGTCCAGGGAAGGGTCACAGCAGGGAATTCGAGGTATCCAAGGCGTAGACACAAATGGTCCAGGGAAAGGTTTCACAGCAGGGAATTCGAGGTATCCAAGGCGTAGGTCAAGGAGTGGTTGAAGGGGTAATCAAAAAACCAGTCTGTACAAAATTGTACAGAATACTAATTAATGCAATGGATCTCCTTCTTAATCATTTCTATAATAAAACTATCATAGGCATATCATAACCATAGTACTGAGGTCAACCAAGTTCATAAAATGCTAAAGTTCAGAATATTATTTCCATGAATCCATTTACGTTACCAGTTTGTTTGGGTTGCTATGGGTTCACATGGTAATCTAAGATAAGGCTATCTAAGACAGCTGACCAGCACTTTGGCTTCCCAGAATAACAAACACAGGATACCTTTTTCTTTTGTCTTAAATCCTAAATTGTTTGTAACGTCATACATTATAAAATCGATCTCATTAAGAGGTTGTCCTGACTGGTTTTTAAAAAGTATATCACTCACGAAAAATACATTAGGGCGTATTTAGGGTCATTAGTCTCCAGTGTAGGTGGCTTAGCTTAGGTTAGCACAACATAGGAAAAATACGATTACAAGATAAACATTAAAAAAATACTAGCTCACCAGGATTCAAGTGATTAATACGTTTCCATCTGTTACAATGGTCCAACGAGGTCTTTGTTCAGGAAGTGGTTTATCTGTAACAGTTATCAGGATAATAACGTTGTCTGTGTTAAGTGACTTGGCAACCTACGTAATAAATAATTATTTGGGGTTAGCGACTCACCAGGATTGAAGCTTTTCGGTCAAAAGAAATGTGTTTGATTTCTGTTTGGTCAATATTATTCTTGTTTTGATTAATATTCTTCTTCTTTCTTTCTGTATCGTTAGTTATCCGTTCCGACGTCTGTCTCTAGTTTGTAGTAGCAGTTGTTTATTATTATTTGATTATTTGAACCTGTCTCGTGCGCCCTCTAGGGGTCACCAAAGGATTATTGGTACATCACAATGGGCAAGTTGGCTATCCATGTGGGTTACATTTTCTCCCCCTCTAAACCGCATCAGTCTCTGCATGCGTCTAAAAGCTATCAGGATCAGGGACGTTTCTACCTAGACTCTCAAAGAATGAGGCAATGGCTAGTACTAAGGGTCTAGTTCCCCATAACACAGTCTTTCAGGTGGACGTCTCTCTCTGGTGGATCTTCGGACTTCAGCGGATTCTCTCTCAGGTAAGTCAACAGGTTCAACTTGGGGTATCTCATGCATGGGTGGCACAGTCTCTGTCTCTTCTTCCACAGGTAAGTGTCTTTGAAGAGGTATTCTAGTATGTGACTCGTCTACAGGTGGGTGTGCTTCAGTAGGCTCAACTGGAGGTACTGCATTAGTAGGTCGTGTTCTTTCACTTTCAATCCATTTCAGGTGAGGCTGAGTGAGCAGGTTCAGTGTGGGGTGAAATGAGTGGATTTCTGGACTCGGAAACCTCAGGTGGACCGGTATTCAGTACAACTGAAGTGGTGGAATCCGGAGGACGCTGCTCTGGAATGACCCGTGTTGTCTCTCTGAAACCATTTGTTCTGACGAAGGACCTTGTAGAGGTCTGCGGAATCTGATGTGGATAGCAATCCTCTTCTTCACTGCTGGACATTCTTTCCTCAGTGCTGTCAACATTTGTGGGCTGGTGAACAGTTTTGTTTTGCGATCTCAACTTCCTTGCAAGGAATTTCTTTTCAGGCTCTGGTTCCAGTTCTCCAACAGGTAAGAAACCACAGGGCAGGAGGAGGTCTCTGTGTAGGGTCCGGTGTGGAGCATCGCCCCTTTCTTGTGTGATGACGTAGACTGGACTTTCACCCATTCTCTTCACTACGACATGGACTGCTTTCTCCCACCAGCCAGCTTATGCTTTCCTCTCAGATTCACATTCCTCACAAGGACTCTGTCACCAGGAACAAGTTCTGCTGCTCTTACTTTGCTGTCAAACCTGGCCTTGTTCTTCTCTCCCATCTTACGTGAGCTTTCAGAAGCGAGGGCATAACTGTCTTGCAGCCGTTGACGAAGGCCCTTCACATAATCGGAGTGTGACTTGAAGCCATCTGGGTTTGGTTGAAGGCCAAGGACAAGATCAATGGGGAGTCTCGGCTGCCTGCCGAACATCAGCTCGTACGGTGAGTAACCAGTGGTGTCATTTCTTGTGCAATTGTATGCATGAACTAATGGCTTGACAAAGTCCCTCCAGTGGTATTTGTCTTTTTCCTCTAGAGTCCCAAGCATGCTGAGGAGGGTCCTGTTGAACCTTTCGACAGGGTTTCCACGCGGATGGTATGGCGTTGTCCTCACTTTCTCAGTGCCAATCAGTGAACACAGTTCTTTGATGGTGCGGGATTCGAAGTCCCTTCCTTGATCGCTGAGTAGACGGCTTGGAAATCCATAATGGACGATGAAGTTGTCCCATAGCGTCTTGGCAACGGTGTTCGCCTTCTGATCTCTTGGTACTGCAATAGCAAACTTTGTAAAGTGATCAGTAATGACAAGGATGTTTCTGGTGTCTTTGCTGTCGGGTTCAATGCAGAGGAAATCCATGCATACAAGTTCAAGGGGGTAACTGGTCTGGATGTTTTCCATGGGAGCAGGATTCTGGGCATGAGCTTTCCGCCTCACACATCTCTCGCATGTCTGGCACTTCTGTTCGACAGACTGGAACATCTTCGGCCAGTAAAACCTTGCACGAGCAAGGTGGAGGAGACGCTTAGTGCCAAGATGGCCAAGTTCATCGTGCAGACCGTGCAGTGCTCTGGCCCGGTGCTTACTGGGTAAAATCAGTTGACAGATCTCAGTGACTCTATCCAAACATCTCCGGAACAGCACTCCATCTCGAAGCTCGAGTCTTTTCCATTCTCTCAGGAGCAATTTGACTTCCAACAACTCAGAAGATATTTCTTTGAAGGTGGGCTTCTGATTTCTTTGGACAAAGCTGATCACACGTCTGATGGAGGAGTCTTCTCTTTGGGAATGGTACCAGTCGCTGTGAGTCATTCCAGGGATGGTGCCTTGCCCTGAAGACTCAAAGTCATCTGGAACAGCAGAGGCATCGAGATCCAAGGATTCAGCAAGAATGGGGAGCTCTGGCTGTGAACAGTTGTTAGCTGAGGTGATCACAGAATGACGCTGACATAATGCAGAGAGCATATCACCAGAAACCACTTTACTTTCTCCATTCAAGATCCG
The DNA here is from genome assembly GCF_046254945.1 of Alosa pseudoharengus. Taxonomy (NCBI): domain Eukaryota; kingdom Metazoa; phylum Chordata; class Actinopteri; order Clupeiformes; family Clupeidae; genus Alosa; species Alosa pseudoharengus. Next base: position 46,818,996 of record NW_027468663.1, on the reverse strand, counting down.
TTGTTTCATTTCTTCGATCCTAGCTTTCTCTTGTTTGAATTCCTCATCCTCTTCAGACGGACTTTGAGGCCTTCTAGACAACCCATCGGCATCTTGGTTACTGATCCCAGCCCTATACTTAATGGTGAATTTGTAAGTTGACAGAGCTGCTAACCAGCGATGACCTGCTGCATCAAGCTTTGCAGTAGTCAACACAAAAGTTAGAGGGTTATTATCAGTTAATACTTGAAACTCTGTGCCATAGAGGTAGTCATGAAATGTTTCACAGATGGCCCATTTTAAGGTGAGATACTCTCGTTTGTGGGCAGGATAATTCTGTTCGCTTCTGGATAGCCCTCTGCTGGCATATGCTACTACTCGCAGCTTTCCATCCTGCTCTTGGTAGAGTGCAGCGCCAAGCCCATCGCGACTGGCATCGGTGTGCAGGACATAAGGAAGATGAGGATTGGCAAAGGCCAAGACAGGGGCTGAGGTCAGTTTGTCTATGAGCATTCTGAAAGCGACATCACACTCTTCAGACCATTCATCTCCAAAGGGTATGGTGGGACTGATGGGGGTCTTGATCTTATCTCTCTTGTAGATTTTCCCTCTCTTCCTTGGAGCGACGTATCCGGCTGTAAGAGCATTCAATGGCTTCGCTATTTTAGAATAGCCTTCCACAAAACGTCTGTAATATCCGGCAAATCCTAAAAAACACTTGAGCTCTTTCCTGTTGGTGGGACAGGGCCAATCTTTTAAAGCAGCAACTTTACTTGGATCTGTGTGGACTCCGTCAGCATCAACAATGTGGCCAAGGTATTTAACAGAAGTCTTGAAAAAGTGACATTTCTCAGGAGACAGCTTCTGACCATAGTCTTTGAGCCTGTTCAATACTTTCATGAGCCTGGCCTCGTGCTCTTCTAATGTCTCTGAAAATACAATCAGGTCATCTAGAAAGACCAAAACTTCATTGAGATGTAAGTCACCGACACACTTCTCCATCAGCCTCTGGAAAGTGCTTGGTGCATTTGTAACACCTTGAGGCATGCGATTAAACTCCCAGAAGCCTAGAGGGCAGACAACAGCGGTCTTATGCTTATCTTCCTCTACAACCTCTACTTGGTAGTAAACCGACTTCAGGTCCATGACAGAAAACCATTTGGCTCCACTGAGAGCAGAGAAAGTGTCTTCGATGTTGGGAAGAGCATAGGCATCTTTAACTGTTCGAATGTTCAGTTTTCTGTAATCCACACAGAGTCTGATGTTGCCGTTTTTCTTCTTCACAACGACAAATGGTGAAGCAAAGGGACTCTCTGACTCTCTGATAATTCCAGCATCTAGCAGCTCTCTGAGATGTTGTTTCACAGCTTCTCTGTCAGAGGGATGAATGGGCCTGGGCCTCTCTCTAAAAGGAATGTCGTCCTGAAGTCGGATGTGATGCTTCACAGCAGTCGTGTGACCATGGGACAGGTCATCAACAGCAAACACCTCTGGCATGTTGTAAAGTTTATCTGCAATCCGTCTTTTCCACTCCTCTGGAATGTGGGAATCATCCAGGTCGAATTTGAGTGTGTTACTCTGAGATTGAGGGATATCAAACACAGGCATCTTTTGTGTCTCAGACGGCATCACATACTGTGCTACCATCATCTCTGCTATCACCTGCTTAGGATGCAGCATGATGCTTCTGTCAGTCACGTTCTTTAAGACAATGGGAATTTTGTTCGAAGAGCTGTGTGGAATCTCTAACAGGGCATTTTCGACAAACACTCCACCAGGTAAAGCAATGGTCTCAGGGGACTCAACCACAAAAAGGGAGCGTGGAGAGTTCTTCTTCACCCTAACATCACCATAGACCGACACCTTTTCTCCTGCTGGAATGGTGACAGAATTGCGTCCATGTGGAACATGCTGGCCACCTGCACCCTCTATTTGAAACAAGGTTTGAATAGGCTGGATGGGAAGAAATGACAAATTGTTTGAGTAGAAAGTCTCTGAAATGGTTGTGACTTGGGATCCAGTGTCAAGAATGGACTCACATTCTATTCCTTCAATAGAGACTGAAGCAGTGCAGCGTGGACCTACAAGTCCATTGGGAAGGAATTGGCTATTTTGACATCTCTGTCTGTATTGATTTTTCTGTGTGTTTGCTCTGTTCATTATATCAGTAATGTGGGACACATATACTGGCGCCCAGCTCCTAAACGTCCCGAAACAGGAGCTGTTACAAGTTTAAAGGCATTGAAGTGACATTGGCAGGATGAGTTCTCTGAGCGTCACGCTTTCTTTTCAGCTCTGCATTCTTTTGGTGGACCAGGACTGGGTTGGGGGCATTAGAACAGCGAGCAGCAATATGACCGTCCTCACCACATTTAAAACAGAACCAAGGCCTAGGGAAGCGAGGAGCATCATTTCGAGGCATGGAGGCATTTGTGACCATACAGCTGGTTTCAATTGGATGTCTGCAAGCCTGTGAATTCATTTCACTCTTAGTGGACAGGGTTGCAACCTGTTTTCGTAGTTCAGCTACTTCATCACGAAGTTTCTGTGAATCATCTTGCTTCTTTTCAATCAGGACCTTAAAGCCATCATAACAGGTGGGTAAACCATAAACCGTGTGAGCATGTGCTGTAGCTTTTGAGCTCCCTAAGTGCTTTTTCATTCTGTCTAGCTTGGCTGGACGACGGCCTTCTTCTGTCCTAAGCAGATGCAACAATTCAGGGAACGATGGTGGACTATTCTTTTTCTGCTCTAGCTGGAGTCCTAAAAGCAACGAGTGGTCCCAGCACCCTCTGCAGAACTGTCTGAGCAAGTGTTTGTCTGAGTCTCCAAGGGGTACTCCTCCTCTAGAAATGACTTTTGTGAGGAGTGTCTGAAGTCTGAACAAGTAATCAGATGGCTTCTCACCAGCATTCTGATTTGAACTCAAGAAAGCAGCAAACAACTCTTCTCCATCTTCTACAACACCGAAAGCTGATTCAAGTTGACTGACATAATCACGGGGGGTTGCAGTAGTACTAAGCGGTTTGACCATGTCAGCAGCTGGGCCAACTAGACTCTCTAGGATCTTCCTCACTTTCTGTAAATCAGTGACATAGGTGTCACTAAGAAACAGTTCAACCTCAGTTTTCCAGGCGTCATAATCAACTTCACCATTCGGCTTTGGAAGCCTTCCTGAGAAGGTGCGGATTTTGCTCTGGCTAAAGGACGGTGGTGCAGAATCGTTCCTGATGACATGTTCTACAACAACCCTCTGAATGCTTGGGGGGTTGATGATGTTGTTATCAAGGTTCAGTGGGCTATGTACAGCTGAGTGGGCACTTGGAGGGCAACCCTCAAACATGGATGAGCGTCTGTTCTCTGGGATGATGCTAGGAGTGTGTTCAACATCTATACAGGACTGAGTATGTGGCAAGGGGCTTTCTCTTAAGGTGGGAACATTGTGAATTTTCTGGGGGGCATTTGACTGAATGCGTCTAAGTTCATTTTCTAAGATACTTGCATAGCCAGATGGGGCACTACCACCAATAGCACTCAATTCTTCTAGATATTGCTGAGCTAAGTCTTTGCCCAAATCTTCTTGACAGATATCTCTTATAGTTCGGACATGCCATAAGGTAGCCGAATCATTGGGACTGGGTATATGACCAAGGGAATCTGGGTTAATCCTGGTTATAGAGTTTTCAGATGCATATTCTATTAATACCCTACCATTAGGTTGGTTAGGCTCATCAGAAATTCTAATGCAGTTTGAAACTTTGCCATTTTGTTCAAAGAACTGGATTATCATTTCATCAGTGCATATTTGATTCACACCAACGACTAATAAACTGCTTTGTCCGTGTACTTTATAATGGTTACAAAGATCCATTTTGGTTAAAAGTACTAGTTTTTCTTTTTCTTATTTAAAAAAATAATTATATATATATATATATATATATATATATAAAAGGTGTGGTCAGTGGGGTAAAGTACGGGGTCGGAAACACTAGAGAACCAAACTCCTGGCTGGCTCGCCACTTTTCTGTAACCCGCACGACGAGGGAAGGGAACAGTCTAATTCTAAACTCTAGGTTCAAGAGGAGACTGGTTTAGGTTATTACTAGACCACAGTTCAATGACTCACCCCAAGACAACACACCACTCTTAAAGATTCTTTTTTAAATACAAAATATATTTATTTTAACATTCAAATATCATTCAATTCACTCTATGCAATCATATACTATTCTATTCTAAGGTATCAGTGGAAATATAAAAAACTATTGTGATATATATATTTTTACTATTTCATTTGACTGTATATATTATTGATATTCTATTTAAAATCTATTTATAGTCTATTTAAACCCTATTTGATATATCCTTTATTTATTGATCTATTTTAATCGTTATATGTTATACTATTTTATTTGACTCTATATTCAATTTATTACTATTGCTACTTATTTGATTTATATACTTATGGTGTTAAATCACTTTTCCTTATACAATAAAAAAACAATTCTTAACATATAACTATAATACCAGTTTATCAGAAGTGCCGGCACTTAGGTAACTTTTCAATAAATAATGAGATCTCTGAACTTAAAATAACAAAATAAACATAAACCCCAAAAATAAAAGAGAGTGCACTCAAAATAAATAATTAAATAAAAAATAATGATGGATGTAATTCCTTTATGTCACAGTCCGTGGGTGTGGGTGTATTTGCCCAGATCCTACCACAGTCACTGGGTGGAAAGTGGATGAAGGCGGGGGTTCAATTTCTCGGAATATTGCAAGGAAGAATGGCGATGAGGATGGTCCAGGGAAGGGTATCACAGCAGGGAATTCGAGGTATCCAAGGCGTAGACACAAATGGTCCAGGGAAAGGTTTCACAGCAGGGAATTCGAGGTATCCAAGGCGTAGGTCAAGGAGTGGTTGAAGGGGTAATCAAAAAACCAGTCTGTACAAAATTGTACAGAATACTAATTAATGCAATGGATCTCCTTCTTAATCATTTCTATAATAAAACTATCATAGGCATATCATAACCATAGTACTGAGGTCAACCAAGTTCATAAAATGCTAAAGTTCAGAATATTATTTCCATGAATCCATTTACGTTACCAGTTTGTTTGGTTGCTATGGGTTCACATGGTAACCGCAGAGCGGTTAGCTTGAAGGCTATCTAAGACAGCTGACCAGCACTTTGGCTTCCCAGAATAACAAACACAGGATACCTTTTTTTTTGTTTTAAATCCTAAATTGTTTGTAACGTCATACATTATAAAATCGATCTCATTAAGAGGTTGTCCTGACTGGTTTTTAAAAAGTATATCACTCACGAAAAATACATTAGGGCGTATTTAGGGTCATTAGTCTCCAGTGTAGGTGGCTTAGCTTAGGTTAGCACAAAATAGGAAAAATCCGATTACAAGATAAACATTAAAAAAATACTAGCTCACCAGGATTCAAGTGATTAATACGTTTCCATCTGTTACAATGGTCCAACGAGGTCTTTGTTCAGGAAGTGGTTTATCTGTAACAGTTATCAGGATAATAACGTTGTCTGTGTTAAGTGACTTGGCAACCTACGTAATAAATAATTATTTGGGGTTAGCGACTCACCAGGATTGAAGCTTTTCGGTCAAAAGAAATGTGTTTGATTTCTGTTTGGTCAATATTATTCTTGTTTTGATTAATATTCTTCTTCTTTCTTTCTGTATCGTTAGTTATCCGTTCCGACGTCTGTCGGAACGGATACTACTTGTAGTAGCAGTTGTTTATTATTATTTGATTATTTGAACCTGTCTCGTGCGCCCTCTAGGGTTCACCAAAGAATTATTGGTACATCACAATGGGCAAGTTGGCTATCCATGTGGGTTACAATTGCATAACTTAACTTAGTTTAGTCTCTTCAATGTAGCCTACTATGTTGTGATAAGATCTTAGCAGAGTTAACTTCAATGCAGCAGTTTTGAACAAATTTGCGCAGCATGGTCACGATGCTAAGCGGATTATTACTCGCCTCCAACGGCGCCTCCGGCTCTCGCCTCTCTCCAGTGGCCGACCTCCCTCCTGGCCCCGAGCTGTGGCGCATCTATTCCACCTGCAGCGTCTGCCGCTGTTTCCCTCGGCGCTCCGGCTGTGCCTGTCTTCAACCTGGCATCGGCTCTCCCTGCTCCTCCGCTGGGTAGGGGCTTCGTTGCTCCCTCTGCGGTCTCCATCTCTCTGCAACTCAGGCAAAACATCATTCAAGGTAAAGACGTTAATTTCGCTTCCTTGTTGTTGCGTCTCCCGCTGTCGACCGTCAGCTCGTCGACTGCGGTGACGTTTCAGTCATTCTCAAAAATTCCGACCCGAGGCTTTCAAAGAGCCTGTCGTTCTGTGACTTCGTGATTGCCTTCGGCATGTACCGCGATGTCCTCTGCAGGGCCTTCCCCGATCGCCGCCTGGAACTGGACACGTATCTCGCTATGATGGCCGATTTTAATCAGCGTTATGGGGGTACCCTGTTCTATCAATATCACAACTCGTTCTCCGCAAAGTCTGCTTCCTACATTTCCCTCTACAATTCCCGTTTAGACTGGTCCGTTGTCGACACAGAGCTGCTGGTCAGGTACTTTAGCGGTCAGCGATCGCTCAGCTGCAATATTTGTAGCTCCCACGGCCACTCGGCCAGTCTGTGTCCTCGGACAGTCTTCAGCGCACCATCCGTTCCGGCCACTGCCCAGGGTGACGGCGTAAGGGCTCCTCTCAATAGGCAGGGGCGGCCCGTTTCCTACTTTAACGGGCTCGCTATCTGCAACAATTTTAATGAGGGCGTCTGCTCCCATACTAACTGTCTTTTCTCCCATGTCTGTAGCCAGTGCAAGGACCCTCATCCAAAGTCCGTCTGCCCCCGTCGCGTAAGGCCGCCGCGGGTAGGAAAGGTGGTTTCTGCAAAGAAATTCTAGCGTCTCACCCGTCCATGCCTATTAATGTCTCCGTTTTGTCATATTATCTCTCTGCTGTGTTTGTTGATTTTTTGCTCACTGGTCTCTCTCAGGGGTTTAGGGTTGGTGTCCTGTCCCCCCTCTCTGACTCGTACGTGGCTAGAAACCTGCAGTCTGCCCTGGCCGAACCTTTTGTTGTGTCCGAACTTCTGTCCAAGGAACTTAATAAAGTAAATAAAATGTTCTCGGCCCTTTCTCTGTCCCTCCTTTCTGCCCCTTCCGCGTAAATTCCCTCGGCGTGGCCACTCGGAAATACTCCGGTAAAAAAAGGCTGATTTTTGACATGTCCTCGCCTCACTCCGACGTCTGGTCCAGCGTTAATGAAATGATTCCCCTCGAACCATTTTCGCTCCACTACGCTTCCGTCGACAATGCCATTTGCCTTATTAAAATCGCCGGCAGGGGCGCTCTCCTGGCTAAGGCCGACATCACAGATGCGTTCAAGGTTATGCCGATTCATCCCGCTGATTGGCCGTTGTTCTGCGTTAAGTGGCAGTCCAACTTTTATTTCGCCGTGAGGCTCACGTTCGGCTGCAGGAGTAGTCCCCACATTTTCAATTGTCTGTCGGAAGCGCTGTGCTGGATTTTGCTCAACGTCTGCAGTCTCCCGTTCATCCTGCACCTCCTGGACGATTTCCTGCTAATTGATTTCTCTGCGGGGTCTGGACGTCCTTCACGCTGTGTTCTTGGAGCTCGGTGTCCCTCTGTCGGCGGAGAACACCCTGGGCCCTATTCACTCTCTCGAATTTCTGGGCATTATCCTCGACTTGGTTGCAATGCGGGCCTCTCTCCCGGGGGAAAAATTAGCTAGGATTCGCGAAGTGTCCGCCTAATTTCTCTCCGTGGGCACAGTGACCAAGCGAGACCTCCTCTCTCTCTTGGGTCATCTGAATTTTGCCATGCGCATCATTCCGCAGGGTCGCTCCTTTATTTCTCGCCTGTTAATTCTGGCCCACTCCGTTGTTAATTTATCCGATCCCGTCGCGCTCGACCTGGGTTGTCAGTCGGATCTTGGTTTCTGGTCTAAATTACTGAATGGAACAGCATCTCGTTTTTCTATAATGATCACTCTGATTCGTCTGTCTCTCTCGAGCTGTTCACGGATGCCGCTCCGTCTCTCGGTTTTGGGGGGTCGTATAAAGACGCGTGGTTCGCAGAGAGATGGTCTGACGAATTTATGGCATTTGCCTCCGATGCTGCTTCGTCCGCCCTCTTCGAGCTGTATCCCATCATGGTAGCCTGCGTACTCTGGGGTACCCATTGGTCAAGAAAGCGCATCACTTTCTTCTGTGACAACGAGGCAGTAGTGGCCATCGTAAACAAAGGTCGCTCTCGCTGCCCTAAAATAATGTCCCTTTTAAGGAGGCTCACCTGGCAGTCTGTTATTCACAATTTCATCGCAAATGCCATTCATGTCCCCGGATATTTTAACGTTCAAGCTGACGCCCTCTCTTGTCTCTATTTGCAGGAATTCCACCGGCTCTGCCCTTCAGCCAACAAAGTGTCTACACCGTGCCCTCGTTTTGCCGAGCTGATCCTGGATTAAATCCTCTTTGCCTCAGTTCACTGTTAGAGAAAGCCAAGACGTATATGTTAAAAGGCGTTGCTAAGTCCACAATAAAAGCCTATAATTCAGCCTGGTCCTGGTCCATCCTCCCAGTTCTCATTTCTACCGTCTGCGCTTTCCTGGTTTACTGCTTTGATCACCGCGGCCTCAAACTTGCGTCAATTCGCAAAACAGTCTCCAGTTTACAATTCCACGCTAGGCTCCACGACCCCGGTTTCCCTAGTTTGTTCTCGAACCCACAAATACGCCTCCTCCTCAAAGGCATCCAAAATTCTTCCCCGTGCTCCATTGACACTCGCCTCCCCATTACGGCGGATATTTTAAACCTCATGGTGGCGGTGCTTAAACGCGGCTACCACTCAGAGTATGTTGATAGCCTGCTGGAGGCCGTCTTCCTATCGGCTTTCTATGGCTTCATGCGGTGCGGAGAATTCACTACAAATTCTCCATACGACCCCACGCGTAATCTCTCTCTCTCTGATCTTTCTTTTTTTCCCACTTACTTCACCATTTGTCTGAAATATTCTAAAACCGATACTTCTGGTTGTGGTACTACTATTTCGACGAAATATCGGTGAAACATCGGTGAATGAGGGTGCCCACTTGATAACCCCAATGACATGCCGCATACTATATAGGCTACTGCTGTTGGATAGGCCATTTGCATTGTGCTTGTGACCATTTGTTGGCGGATTTGTGGGTAGTGTGCTTTTTAAAGTTAAACTTGAGCAGGGGCTTCTGAATGTGTTTTTACCTTGGATTTTGGCACAAGGGATTTTAACATCTAATCCTGTGTATTAATGTAATGCTGAAGCTAGCGTAGGCTAGTGACTGCTGTGAATAGGGCAGCTGGCAACTAGGGAAAGACCTTGTGACAGCACGGAAAGACGGCTGACAGGAGGGAATAGACCCCGCCGGGGCTACAATGGGTTAGCAGCTCATTGTGGCAGTAGCCCAGGCTTCACTAAGCTATGGGCTGCACCCTACTAAGCTACAGTACGACATAATGAAAAAATACCCCTAGAGTCAGCGAGAGCAGGGGCGGAAGATGACTCACTTGTGATAGACATGGTTACTGACCCTGGAACGAATTTGATTACGAGTAAGGAAAACATGTTTGTGGAAGCCACTAGTTCAGAGAAAACTGAGAAAAAGCTGCAGATGTGTGTGTGTGGTTGGCAGAAGGTTACAAGTCTAAAGGGCCTGAAAATTCATCAAGGGAAAAAGAAGTGCTTGGTAGAGGGAACACAGGGTCCCCGCATTGATAGCTATTTCTTAAGAAGTGCATCAAGTCAGTCGGTTGAAGTCCAGCGACAGGAAGAAACCCACAGTTCGCAGGACATCAGTACCCCTGTTGTTGAGGTAAGTTCTAGCTCTGAGGCAGAGAGAGAGGCCAGTCAGCCAAGGAGGGAGAAGATTAATGGTCATAGGCCTGGGGTTACATGGCCAGGCGCAGCAGAATGTAGAATGTGGGAAGATGTTAATAGTGATTTGGTCAGTATCCTGGGTCAGCTCAAGGGGACGGCTGAAAGCAAATTAGAGAAAATGGGAGACATTATTTATAGCTATGGTAAGGAAAGATTTGGGACTATTGAGAGAAGGACAAAACGGCTACATGAGGTAGTTAAATCTAGGCGCCAGCAGGAGATAGATAAACTTATCAAGGAGAGGAGGCAGCTTAAGAAGCAGTGGAGAAAAGCTACAGATGATGAGAAGGAAGGTATTGACTGTCTACAGGCAGATGTGAGGGAGCGGTTAGTAGTGCTAAGAAGAGCTGAAAATATTAGGAAAAATAGGAAGAAGAAATCACGAGCCCGACTAGCATTCTATAAAGACCCATTTAAGTTTGTTAAGTCTTTATTCGTAATGCAGAAGAGTGGTAGTCTTTTGGAACCTAAGCAGAAGCTTGAGGAGTATTTAGAGGGAGTGCACAAAGATAGGGAGAGGTTCAGGGAGATGGTACTTCCTGCTGATATCCCACCTATTGGTGAATTAAGTAGCCAATGCGACGATAGTCCACCAAGGTGGAAAGAGGTGCAAGAAGTAATAAAACGTGCAAGGGCCTCTTCAGCCCCGGGACCTAATGGAGTGCCCTACCGGTTGTATAAGAGTGCACCAGATGTTTTAAGATTTTTATGGCAATTAATGAAGATAGTTTGGAAAAAGCAGAGTATTCCCAAGGCTTGGCGGAGGGCTGGGGGAATATTTATTCCCAAAGAAAAGGACGCAGTGGAGATTAATCAATTTAGGCCAATTAGTCTACTGAATGTTGAAGGGAAGGTTTTCTTTAGTGTGGTGGCACGGAGACTGACAAATTACCTTGAAAGGAATAAACTAATTGATACCACGGTGCAAAAAGCTGGAATTCCTGGCTTCTCCGGGTGCTTAGAGCATACCAGCATGATTTGGCACCAAATTCAATTAGCAAAGCGTGAGAAGAGAGACCTGCACGTTGTGTTCTTGGATTTGGCTAATGCTTTTGGGTCTGTGCCGCATAGTCTGTTGTGGGAGGCCTTTGATTATTTCAGAATCCCAGGTAGCATTAAAAGCCTAGTAAAAGCATACTTTCTGGATATTCAATTATGTTTTACTACAGCTGATTACACCACAGGTTGGCAACAACTTGAGATAGGAATCATGGCCGGATGTACCATCTCCCCACTTGCTTTTACAATGGCAATGGAGGTCTTTATTAGGGCCTCAAAATGGGTAGTGGGCGGGGAGAAGTTGCAGGGAGGGCCACGCCTCCCCCCGATTCGGGCTTTCATGGACGACATGACAACCTTGACGACAACCGTTCCATGCACCAACAGGTTGCTGGGTAAGTTAAATAGTAATCTGCAATGGGCTAGAATGAAGGTGAAACCAAGTAAGTCTAGGAGTCTCTCAATTATTAAAGGGAAGGTAACAGATAAGAAGTTTGCTATAAATAAGGAGGTGATTCCCACAGTTCTGGAGAAACCAGTGGAGAGCCTGGGAAGGTGGTATGATGCAAGCCTTAGTGATAAATCACAGGTTGAAGACTTGAGACAGGTCACTAGGCAAGGTATTGCAAAAATTGACAAGTCGGGGCTGCCAGGTAAGCTCAAGCTGTGGTGTTTGCAGTTTGGTTTGTTGCCTCGGCTAATGTGGCCATTGACAGTTTATGAAGTTCCTCTGTCAAAGGTAGAGAGGTTGGAAAAAATGATCAACTCCTTTGTCAGAAAATGGCTCGGAGTCCCACGCTGCTTAAGCAGTGTAGCCTTGTATGGGAAGGTAGAGTTGCCAATATCTAGTCTGACAGAGGAATTTAAGTGTGCTAAGGCTAGATTGGAATTGACTCTTACTCAGTCCAAGGACCCAGTGGTGAGGAAAGTTGCACCCTCAGTTAATGCAGGGAGGAAGTGGAACCCAGAGCAGGCAGTTAAGCAAGCTCAATCAGCATTGAAGCATAGAGATATAATGGGCCATGTGCAGCACGGGCGGGGGGGTCTAGGGGTGGGTGCAAGTAAACCCTTGTGGAGTAAGGCTTCTGCAGGAGAAAAGAGGAAAATGGTAGTGGAGGAAATGCATAGACAGGAGGAGGCTGTAAGATGTACTAAGGCAGTGTCGCAGGCAAAACAAGGGCAGTGGGTGAACTGGGAAGGGGTGGAAAAAAGACAGATTAAATGGAAAGATCTATGGGGCATGGAAGCTAGTAAGATCAGATTTATGTTAGGTGCTACATATGATGTGCTCCCATCTCCCAAGAATTTAAGTCAATGGTTTGGTGAGGATGATAAATGCATACTTTGCTCGTGTGTGGGCAGTCTCCACCATATCCTATCAGGATGCAAGGTAAGTCTCACCCAGGGGCGGTATACGTGGCGTCATAACCAGGTATTGAAATGTGTGGCAGCGGCAATAGAGGATAAAAGAAGAGAAGTCAATTCATTAGCAGCTAGTAAAGGGGTAAGGCAAATTAACTTTGTACGTCAGGGGGATAAACCTTGTTCCGCGAAGGCCAGGTGCAAAACCGGCCAGTTGAAAAATGGGGCGGGCTGGGAAATGAAGGTTGATCTTGGCCAGCAGATGGCGGTACCTCCACATATAGTGAGTACTAAGCTACGTCCTGACGTAATTCTATGGTCGGATTCAGAGAAGATAGTTTACTTCATTGAACTCACTGTTCCTTGGGAAGACAGAGTGGAAGTGGCCAATGAGCTGAAGAGAGCTAAATATACTGAAATAGCAGAGGAGGCAGCTAAGCGAGGTTGGAGTGCACGATTAAGGCCTATTGAAATCGGTGCACGTGGGTTTGTGGCCAGATCTGCTATTGGCTTGCTGTCTGAATTGGGCATTTGTGGTCGAAGTCTAAGGCAGGTGGTTAGTAACATGTCCTTAGCAGCAGAACGGGCAAGCGAATGGTTGTGGGTAAGGAGAAGTTACCCTTCCTGGGGCGCAAGCTAAGGTAAGCTAACTGGCTCATTTGTTTTGGTCGTGGGTAAGGAGAAGTTACCCTTCCTGGGGCGCAAGCTAAGGTAAGCTAACTGGCTCATTTGTTTTGTGTTTGTGATGGACTGTGCCTAGGTTGATTATGGTTCTTTATGGTTTATGGTTCAGTCCACATCAACGGGACGGACCGACCTAGCCAACTTAAACCATGCCTAGGTTGGTTAAGGGTATTTGGATGCTTGTTGTGGTAATATGGGGCAGCATGGGGCGTAAGCTAACTGCTAACTGCTGGCTAATTTGTTTTGTGTTTGGGATGGGGCCTAAGATAATGGGCTAAGCTAACTGGCTAATTTGTTTTGTGTTTGTGATGGGCTGTGCCTAGGGTGATGGTACTTGGCTAAGGTTCTTTATGGTTTATGCTTCAGTCCACATCAACGGGACGGACCGACCTAGCCAACTTAGACCATGCCTGGGCTGGTTAAGAGTATTTTGAGTATTGGATATTTCAATGTGGTAATATGGTGGTAGCATGGAGGGGAGTGTCTCCAGGACGCTGGTTTCACTGTTAAGCCTTCATGAGGTGTCGTGGGCCTAACTTAACGAAACATCGGTGAATGAGGGTGCCCACTTGATAACCCCAATGACATGCCGCATACTATATAGGCTACTGCTGTTGGATAGGCCATTTGCATTGTGCTTGTGACCATTTGTTGGCGGATTTGTGGGTAGTGTGCTTTTTAAAGTTAAACTTGAGCAGGGGCTTCTGAATGTGTTTTTACCTTGGATTTTGGCACAAGGGATTTTAACATCTAATCCTGTGTATTAATGTAATTTCAATGGCAAAAATAAACAATGTATCATGCCCGTTCGCTTCTATGGTTCATTACCTTAAATTACGGCCTCACACTTCACCAGATTTTCCCCTATTTATCACACCAGACGGTCAGGCCATGACACGTCACTGCTTCAGCAGCAAGCTAGCTAACGTGCTGCTCAAATGTAACCTCTCTCCAAAGAGGTTCACTTCACACTCATTCCGCATTGGCGCAGCCACGACTGCCGCCCAAAAAGGGCTGTCCATGTCATCCATCAAAACGCTAGGAAGGTGGTCATCCGACGCCTACACATCATACTGTTGTGTTCTACTGTACATTCGCCAGTAGGTGGCGAGAACGTATTACACGTTATTGATATGTACGTGTTCTGAATGATAAGAGAGAAGAAGAATACATGGAGAATGAATGAAACGTTACTGCTGTACTGCGTACTTATTTACTTACAAATTACTTACAGTTACTTTGCATACCTACTACCTTATTACTACTTTACAACCTAACACATACATCAGACTAGACATGCCCTAGACGCTGGTTGCCCAGTTTGGTCCAGGTTGCCCTGGATGCCGGTTGCTCGGCCATCACTTGGTCTAGGTTGCCCTAGACGCTGGTTACCCAGCTCACTGTCCAGGTTGCCTTGGACGCCGGTTGCCCGGCTCGTGACGCTCGTCTAGGTTGCCCTAGACGCTGGTTGCCTTCATCCATCGGCAGGAGACGAGATCCACTCATCGCTGGACGGATCCGAGACAGGGCCTACACCAAAGACTGTTACCTATTCAGGACACTTTATCATGTCTTTCTGGTAGAACTGGCAGTGTGTTCCACCAACGAGGAACAACAGATGAGATATCTAATTGAGTCTGCAGAACTGGTGTAATAATAATAATAATAATTATTATTTCACACACAATTGGGGCCAAGGGGCCCCAAGCAGCCGCTTAGTTCACTTATGCCTTGGGCGGTCTCTGGACTTCTGTATGTGATAACATCACATACCCGCAAATATGACTTATGACACGTTTGTCATTCACTGGTCCTTTTTTATTAATATCTGTCTGGTCTTCTTGCACTTTTCACAGGATCATGACTGCTGAAGAGCATTTTTCTTGGCTACTAGTGGATATCAGTATCAGATGGAAGAGCGTATAGACATCAGACAGTGTTGCACAGAAGTGCTTGAGGCTCTAAATACCAATACCTTCTCGAGGCAAGCCACAGAGAGGACAGTAGAAGGGGATGGAGGACATTATAGGCCAGTCTGCATTCCTTAGGAAAAAAAAAACTTAATCAGTTTCCCCTGGATTCACATGGACACACTGTGCTTTTCTCTAGACAGGATGTACTTTACCATCATCGGCCATCACACCTTTCAAATAAAGCCTTTTAACGGCATCATTAACACTCTAAAATGATACGTGAGCAGAAGTATAACACTGGAATATACGGTGTTATGCGGCCCAGTGCAAGGCCATGTTTGCCTTGGACTACATTCTCTCCATGTGTAGCCATAATGTTCCACAGACTCGGCCCGATCACCGGAGCATTTTACTGAGAGTGCTTGTGGCGCTGTTTGGACATCTCTGTCACTCTCCATTTTCTTTCCCACCAATCAACCCACCAGTTCTGCAGACTCAATTAGATATCCTCAGTCAACATTTCACCCTCCAGATGCAATCAGTGTCTCAATCAGGTCTTTTTGCCCACCACAGCAGGCAAGGCGCCCGGGGCTGAAACGCACCATATTAAGGGTGGCTAATGTGCTGTAATGTGCTGTAAGTTTGTTCCAGTTTGGCTTTGCACGTAACAGTGATCAAGACGAATAGTTTTTTATGTTTACACTGAGACTGGAGTGCACTTATGCCAGTTTACATGAAAGTCATTACACTGAGTCAGAACAACAAGAATCCTTGTTCAATGTGTTTTCTATCACAGGAGTGGTATAGTCTGTAGACATATTCATAGTATTCCTTCAAGTTCATTGGAAGTTCATGGTATTGATGCAAGCGTTGATATGTAGCTAATTGATATCGATTTTTTTTTCTATTTTCTCAGTGTGATTTTATTATGTTATGATTATATGACCTAAAATGTTGTTTATGAAGTCTTGAATTGATGACCTCCTTTTGACTCCTCGGTAATGTAAAATGGTCAGTGGCGAGGCGTGTTTCATCAATCCGCTCACACGCAGTAGTCCAAAAATGAGTGTAACGGATGCCAGCTAGCTTAGCTGTGCTTGTGGAACGTTGGTAAACCTCACTCCCCGACGCCTCAAGAGTGCTGCTGGCATGTGAGCCAGTAGCCTGGGCTATTGGCTCAATTGTTAGCGCGCTCGCCTCCGGATCCGAGGTGCCGCTGTTCGCGGGTTCGAGTCCGGGCGTGTGCAGGGCTGAATCGCGCAGGTTCAACACAACGCAGGTTACATTGGTGCCGTGACCCGGATCGGGAGTGAGGTTTAGGGGGGTGAGTGTAACGGATGCCAGTTAGCTTAGCTGTGCTTGTGGAACGTTGGTAAACCTCACTCTCCGACGCCTCAAGAGTGCTGCTGGCATGCGAGCCAGTAGCCTGGGCTATTGGCTCAATTATTAGCGTGCTCGCCTTCCGATCCGAGGTGCCGCTGTTCGCAGGGTTCGAGTCCGGGCGTGTGCAGGGCTGAATCGCGCAGGTTCAACACAACGCAGGTTACATGAGCATATGGTCTTAGAATCACCTTATGCAACAGTTTAGTTCTTTTTTTCAAAAAAGAAAAAAATAATGATACAAGGTTGTATTTTTTCTAACACATCCTTTTAAAGTGTTTTAAAAAAAAATCATGAATCAATAAGCACAGAGCTCCTGGTCTCTGTCAACCACTGTGAGTTCCGTAACTTCATCTCCTAGTTTGTGTTGAAAAGGCAAACGCTAATATATTATATAATATATTATATTATATTACATTATATTACTGGGGGGAAAGGCATAGCAATAACACTGTAGAAGCCAGGTAGATTAAATGTATATAATGAGATTTCAAAAGTAAGAAATGCAGAAGAATAACTGCCAACAAAGGAAATGAAGTCAATGTGTTTGTTGAATGTTGATGAAAGTCAACATCGATTTGTTGTACTGTTTCTCAATCATGAAGGATACAGACTCCCATTTCACCGAGTTTGTTATCTTGTAAGTCTAAATTGAATACGACATACACCGATATTTGTTTTCAAAAACGTATACATTTTGAACAGTGTTTCTGAGATGATTCAGCAGAATCCTCAACCCTTAGCTGCACTTTTGTTTCTACAGTAGCCTCACATGCACAATTGCTTGCTCTCCTGACCACTGCGGTGACTACCGCTCCCTGACAGATAAATGGAGAGACTGAGCACTCCTTGCTCCAGGGACCTCCCACGTGGTTGTTTAAGACGTATTTCTCTCCCACTGGGATAGGGCTCTCTCACTGAGTCACAGGCCCATAAAAGAGACTGGAGGAAGTCATAAGTCTCTCCTGTGCTTCTCTACATGTTGGGGTGCATTCCTGTACACAATAAACAAATACAGTCTGTATTTGTTAGTCGTTACTGTGTAAGTGTATCTGGAATCTAGCAGCCTGCACTGATTAAGGGAAATATTGTTTTGTAATTGCTTGTGAAAGAGTTGTCCTGGAAATTTCGCAATTTTTAAATATACCTGGAAATCTAGAAAGCAAATTAAATATATCAGTACCCCCCACATGTATCTTCCAGAATATTTGCTTACCATCCTGCATTTGTGTGTTAAGACTACACTTGTCTAGTCAGTAGTCTCTGCAGGCATTTCCTGTCCATCCTCCGTCCTCTCTGACAGCTGAAACACACATGTCCATGTGCTGTATTAAGTCTATAACTCAGTGGGATAAACTAACATCTACATACTTTTCTACTGTTCCCTCAGGCCAACAAACATGCCACTCTTCTGTCTGATGTCAAATACTGCTCTATTTATTCTCTTTAAATTATTCTAACCACATGAAATGACTTCCAAGATGCTTTAGCCAGACAAAGACGTGTCAGATATTTTAATTACTTTTTCTCTCTTTTTCCCCTCCAAGTATAGAACTTATTTTGGTGTTAATGTTTTTTTTGTGTCACTACTAATTCCCAGCTCTCTCTCCCACGTCGCCACTAATGGACAACATCCTGTGTGTCAGGGCACAGACAGGAAGTTGGTGTCACTATCTGATTGAAGATGTTTTTGAAAGTTACGGAGTACTGTGACTTCAACACAGTCCTTCTCCTAGCCCCCAACCCACACCTGGTGGCTTCTCTCATTTCACCATAAGTGTTTCTCCATCCACCGGTTGGTGCAACACAACACCAGAGGCATTTAGGGGGCAAACATATGCTGGCTGCGGAGAATGGTGACCAAACCCAATGCCAAAAGTGTCCAGTCAGCAAGTGTCCCCTCAGGCTCTCCCATCACCTCTTTGAAGCTGGACTAAAGACTTGACAGCAGTAATGTGTCAATGAATGTCCCTCACGTCCACTGCAAATAACTCCCTATGGCTCTTTTATATTCTGCTTTATTGCAACTGGCTTGACCATACAGACATGTTTTGTTTTTAGATAATTGTTTTATTGTTGGAGTAGTTTTTCATGTTTGACACTGATGGATATGATATTTGTTTTCAGCTGAACAAAACTTTTATTTCAGCTGGTTATAAGCTGCTATAAGTTATTTTGGGGAATTATTCATAAACATGAATACGAGACGAGTCCATCACTTGCTAATGTGTAAAAGGTCTCGATTACATATTCCACTTTTACATATTGATCTTTATCAATGAGGCTTGTGCAGTCTACAGAATTCTCTTGTTTTGTGCCAACACAGCACCACAGATGAAAAATCTGTCAGTACTACATCATGGTGTATGGTAGTAAATAACAGTAGTCAAATGAAAAAAGATAATGTCCGCAACACTGCTTTTGACTCCCAATATTTAATGCAACGTTTCGACCCTGCTGGGTCTTCTTCAGGCAAATTCATTTGCCTGAAGAAGACCCAGCAGGGTCGAAACGTTGCATTAAATATTGGGAGTCAAAAGCAGTGTTGCGGACATTATCTTTTTTCATTTGAGTATAGTTTCCTTTGTCCTGCACCTGCCAGAAGGTGGGATGTGCACACATTAACTGTTTGCTGAACGTAGTAAATAACAGTAGCCCAAACAAATGCCTTTTCTTCCTCTGTTTTTGAAGACTCATACACGACTATAGTTGATCAATCAGAGTTTAGAGTAAAAATGTAGTTTCCATATATTTTCCATCAAATCATTGAAAAAAATGTTGTCCCAGAATCATGTGAATTTAAGTTAGTTTTCATAAATGCTCTAGCCCGTTGTGTGTTAAAACCCAGAGAAGAGAGCTGTTGACTTTGGCTTCTGGTGTGCATATATCACAATCTCTGTAAAAGAGATGAATAGGTATTGCTGTTACTGTAAGATGACACGTCTTTCAAGACAACAAAAAAAAACTAAAATCTCTACCTGTGAAATGGCATCTGGACTGAGAGAGTGCTGGTCATGTTTAACTATCAGATGAGGGCCAGTGAAGAAAATAAGTGGAATGTTTCTCAATATCTGCCTCCTTCTTTCGTTCTTACACTCTTTCTATTTTCCTCTGTTTCTTTCTTTTTTTTCTCTCTTTCTTTCTTTTTTTGTGTGTCAGGCAGCCTGGTGGAGCTGCACGAGGAGGCCCGCCCAGCCCGCCCATTGGCTTGGGGCTGAGGAGAGGATTTTAAAAACTCTTTGAGGAGACGGCTACTGTGGAAATCACATCGGGGCTGCCCAGGACGCCCGACCAGCCTGATCCCAAACTTGTCGACAGGTGTTAGGGGAGAGGCACACATCCAGCCCCACTCTTGGTCTCAGGCAGGAGGGATACTGACTCATCTCAGCAGAAACAAACTGCAGTGGTAAGGCCAGCTTTCTTCTTCCGCATTATTATTTCCCCTCACTGACTCTTGAAAGAGGTTTAATTGCTCTCTTGTATAAATCTTGTACAAAGCAACTTTAGTGTTATGCTGCTTGTGTTATGTTTGGCTGAGGACAATATAATTTAGAAAAATATTTAGAGGTTTGTATTCACAATGACAACCCCACCCCCTATGTGCTTTCTTGTAAAATCAAATGTCATTCAGAATCACAGAAGTTTTCAGTCAGGTTATTAGTTTGACTCCTGTGACATTTTTAAAAGGCTATTAAAATGCTGAATTTCCTTTTATTATCTCATTTATTGAATGGCTGCAGTTATTAAGATTTATTTGCAATGGGAGACCCTTTTGCCTCTCAAGGTGCTCAGAAATGGATTCTTCATTAGTCATCGGAACGTTGGATGAAAAATGATTTTATAAATGTTTATAAATGTTAATAATGTTTAAATGTATTACACATTTCACCAAGGATGAAAGGGAACCAACCTTACTTACAAATGTGAACACTGCCTTTTATTGATGACATACCAGGAAAGCCAATAAAAATTTGCAATGCTACATAACATATAAAATCAAGAGCGATATAATGTATGGTATGTTTAGATGTTTAGGTGCTTAGATTAATGATAGTTCCAGCCATGGGACATTCGTGGGCATTTTCTTGGTGTCTTGTGCGTTTGTGAGTATAGTACCTGTGCCACACACACTCCTTGCACTGCACTCCTGACTTCACACTCTAGGCGCTGTATTAAAGCTCCTTTATTTGGGACTATTAGCTTGGCGCTAGGGACAGAGGAGTGAACAAAGGTGAGACAAGAAATCTGCTGACTCCGCGTCCGCCTGTCTCCGTGTATTTCTGGCTCGGAAAATCCACTTCAACATGCAACCCCCCTGTCCCCACCCCAACACACACACACACACACACACACACACACACACACACACACACACACACATTAGGAACATCACGCTGCATTACATGGTCCTGGTCTGATAGTGTGAGTGAAAGTGCTACTGTGCTGGGAGCCGTTTTAATCGGTAGCCTGGATCAAAATGAGCACCAGATGTGGCTGTTGACCTGCCTGCTGCTGGCCATGAGAGGACGCTTTATAAAATACAGTTAGCGTGAGTGAGCGTTACATAAGGTCACTGGGCTAAATGCTGCCTGGCCGTAACCTTATCAAGGCCTCTGTGGTTTGGGTGCGCAGCCCGGCAGTCTGAGCAGGGGATATGAAGCTGTTGCTCTGACTCACTCATAATTGCCTTCAGCTTCTGCAGCTTTCAGAGCGGAGAGGAAACTCCGCACGGGTTGCATGTCTGTGGCCGCACTTTAAGAAGAATCAAGACTGGGGCTCCCTCCTCCCTCTCCTCTCCTCTCCTCTGCTCCCTAAACCACCTCGTTTTTTCCAGCATCAGTAAATCCTTTCGTCTTCTCTCTGATGGTGCGACTCAAATACGACTTCAAAAACACAGAGGAACAGACTGGCTTTGTCCGTTAATGTGTCTCAGGAGAGCAGAAGGCATTAAACATAGGATGTCTGGCCTTGTGTACCCCCTCTCCCCCTCTGCCCCCAGCACCGCCCTCTCCCCCCAGCACCGCCCTCTCCTCCTGCTGGAGTGGTGCTCAGTCCCTGTGCAGAAATGTAAGTGCATCTCATTAGTAGAGCAGTTACTGAGTAGTGGAGAGGACACTCTCCCCCATTCTTCCCCACACTGGAAGACGTGTGTACAATACGTACACTGCCTCGCTTTGAAAATCAGACTCTTCCATTGGCCAGGATGTGAGCTTTGGCTTGAGCAGTGCTGGTTACTGACCACTTTATGGCTGACAAACTGTCACAGACACACAAGGCAGTGATGTCAGATTTACTTAACGGACTGGTGCCATCACAAGACCATGGCAGCTTGTGGCTCTGCAGGAGATGTCAAGCAACATGGCCCAGAATCATCCTGTTTGCTCATAGCATTTGGACCCTTGGGGTCCAGGGAGAGTGTTGGCCATAAGAACAGTGGGGGTGAGTTACTGAAGGCGTTTCTGTGTAAGTGTTCAGATGGTGTCCTTCCACTGTGATGAATTCAGTCCAATACACCCTTATTCTTTATTTCTGTAAATTAATTTTAAATGCAAAAAACATCAACGACCAGTGTTTGGGCGGCGGGGTTGGGGGGTGGTGGTAGTTAAGCACTAACTTAAGATCTTAACTTTACACAATGGGCTTTTGGATACTTACATATAGAATGTATTCTATTCTATGTAACAATAGTAGTTAAGCACTACCCTAGTTCAACTTAAAAAGAGCACTGATCATCTCACCTCTGCACTCTCTCTGTCAGTTATTTAACCGTTTAGCATACCATTTTCAGTTTGTGATTACAAGTGATTTTGAGTATTGTTGAATATTGAAGGGGGCAAGTACAGATTGTTATGATTACGGCCTTGTGTTATAGCACAGTACTCCTATACAAATAAGTACTTGAGTTGTGGCTGGTTTATAAGAGAAAGAAGAGGCTGTTTCTGAGGGACATGTCTGCATTGACCACTCTCTGCTCGCCCGACCACTACAGCACACACTCTGTTTTCCACAAGGCCAGGTGGAAACCAAGTGAACTCCCCATCCTCTCCAAAAACTCTGGCTGCAGAGTGGAGTGCTGCCCTGCACCCCCCCCCCCCACACACACACACACACACCCCTCCCCCCTCTCGCCCTCTTCCACACACAGTAGCAACCATGACTGCAAAACACTGGCAGGTATCTGAGGAGCCTTTTCCAAGAGAAATAAAAGACGGGGGAAAGCAAGCATTGAATAAAAAGCACAGTGAGCAATAAACAGGGCCCTTTATGGAAGATCTATGTGGACTTGTACGCGTGCTGACCATGTCTTTTTTTTAAGAGGACACATACTTCCTCCTGTCCGTCATTCCGAATAATGCCACTTTTTTTTTTGATCAGATGTTCAGAAAGCCTATGGCGTACTGTTTTGACCATTTTCTTTTCATTTCCTGAGTTGAATGACAGACATGTTTTTACTTTAAAGTTTGAAAGCAAAATCAACATTGAAGGCAGCAGATTTGGTCGACAGACTCAATGGAATAATCAGAAGCATCCATATAATATCTTGCATATTGCAACCTACTAGCGTAGGCTATGTGAGCTGATGGTTGGCATATTCTTTTGTTGACATTCCCCACCTCTCTGTCGGGAGATCTGAAGTCTCTGGTCATCTCCCTCTCCGAGTTCATTATTTCACATCTGTTCCTCCACTCTTTCATGTGTGTGTTGCTAAATGTTTTTATCCTATCCACAGATACCAGTGCATACACTGCATTCCTCCATGATTAAAGCAATGCCCCTTCAGTTAGTGAGGAAATAACATGCATTTAAAACAGAAACATCTTTACACTGATGTCCACAGCAGGCCACCCTGGGTGCTGTAAATATAGATATCCATGCCGTGCTCCGCTCTAATAGAAAATAAGAGGACATTCTCAAAATATTACTGCCACTTACTGGTTTCATTTGGACATTTTGACAGACTTTATTCCTTCATCCTTTGTTGGCTAGGTACATTGGGTATTTAGTACATGTGGGGCAGTTAAAAAAATTGCTTCCCAAATGTTTTGCCTGACTGAGGTTGCGGTTCGAACCATTGCAAATGCGACAGTCCTATAGGCTTATCCTTTATGCTTGACTGCTTTTGCAAAGGCAGGCACAGCAATTCATCAGCAAGATGTCTGCCACTGCTGTGAAATCCGAGTTTAACTCCGGGACCGTGGCATCTCAACTTACTGCAGGCAGCTCTGCAGCGAAGATTTAACTTTCTTCAGACCACACAAATTCACATGCCTATAATAAGTAAGTTACTAGTCTTCAGGAATCTTAATGCCTAAAGACACCCTTGGGAAGATCGTTTTTTATGCATGTTTGCGGTTTGAAAAGTCTGGAGAATACTTTCCAGTGACCTTCATTAAAGGTTTCATCGATCGTGTCTAATTCTTATTCTCAATGAGGTAGAAGGATGGAATGACATCACTGCTACTAGAAATGACATCATTCCATTCAAAGCGTTCCATGCTCCTTGAAGTCCCCTGTGGTTGCCCCCATGTAATTAATGGTTTGGATAGAATGTGCTAGCGAAGCAGAGAGACAGCAGACATTCCGCTGTAAGTTGGGAGATCTATATTCCTCTTGTAAAACAAACTTGCTCCATTAAACATAATGTGATGTCCTGAATATCAATCTTTACCGTATGTTTAACATGGAGGGGAAACCCCGATTCGGAAAAAAGAACGTGACCAGAAGAAAAATAAGGCCTTGTTTTAAGCACTATGGCTATGGAAAACATTTACACATTCACATGACTTTGCCTGATGATTTCCCAGGTTGAAGTGTTGCACAAGTAAATATGAAGGGATAAGATAACCATTTTCCCCCTTTTTACCTTTTTGTCTGTTGCAGCGGTATTTAGAATAGAATAGAATGCCTTTATTATCATTGCACATAGTGACAACGAAATTCAATTCCACTTCCCCTAGTGGTGACACATAACAAGACACATGAAGCATGGAACATGAACTACACCTAAGACAAAAGACAGCAAGACAATATATGCACAGTAATAAATAAATAAATAAATAAATAAAAATTAGAAGAAGACAGTCCAAAGGGTGTTAAAACCCAGAGAAGAGATGAAAATGTAGGTCCGTTTCCAATAAACAAAACTAAGAGGAGTCCTATGGCTGACGCGTGTTCTTACAGAATATTGATTTCAAGTTGTCTTTTGTACATTTATTGTAACAAATGCCACATGAACAGATATTTCATCCAAATATACATTTCCTAATGCAATCCATGACAGGACACAACTGACATGTGTAAATCGGACTATGGCCATACACACTAACTGGGCACAAGCAGGTGATCCAGGACAGGGGGGTGGAGCTGGGGGCCAGGCCGAGGAGAGGAGAGCAGAGCAGGGCAGAGCAGAGCAGAGCACACACCTCTCTCATGATTACTGTACATTATAAAACAGCAGCTGCTGGAGGGGGAGGGGGACTCCACAGCAAACACATCACCAATGTCAATCTCTCCCAGTGACGTCCTCAAGGCGATCAGGCACAGAAGGGATTGGGGATGGTGGGGGATCGGGTGCTGTCAATTGTTTAGGGGTTTAATGGCACTTGGGTAAAAACTCTTAGAGAGTCTAGAGGTGCGACACTGGAGGAAACTGTAGCGCCTTCCAAAAGGCAAAAGGGTGAACAGATCATGGCCTGGATGGGTGAAGTCCTTGATTATGTTTTTTGCACGTTGCAGGCATCTGGTGTGATATATGTCTGTGAGTGATGGCAGCTGTGTTTGAATTATATTTTGTGCAGATTTCCTTACTCTGTCTATTTAAGCGGTATAGAGAGACTTGGTGAGCTAAAAAGAGAGTGAAGTGAATGAACCAAGTTTTCTTGCTTTCTCCTCAGCGATGGTGACCAGACTAAGTCCTCTGGGAAGGCTCCTGCTCTTGATGGGGATGCTTCTCGCCATCTCCTTATTCACTGTGGCAGAGGACCAGGGGCCCGAAAAGGGGGTCACTTTCAGCCATGTTTACAAGATTGGCACAGACTGCAAGGTGGGGTCTCAGGCCATCCTTTCCACTGACCAGAACACTGACTCCCAGGGTGCCATGCAGGAGTTGACTGTGAACGGAGAGAACGATGTCGTCTTCAAGCACAACATCCGCCTGCAAACACCCTCGTGCAGCTGTGCCGACTCGGAGGACTTCAAGTCCCTACTCTACCGCGTCAACGGCTTAGAGGAGGAGGTGACCTTCCTGAAAGCTCAGTGTGCCCAGGGCTGCTGCAAATCAGCAGGTATGTGCATGGATTCAGGAGAAAAGTTCATTGGTATTACACAGACCACACTGAAACCATACAGTTGAATAGCCACATGTCTCTTCTCTTTCTGTGTATGTGCGTAAGAGTGTGATGTTTGTGTGTGTGTGTGTGTGTGTGTGTGTGTGTGTGTGTGTGTGTGTGTGTGTGTGTGTGTGTGTGTGTGTGTGTGTGTGTGTGTGTGTGTGTGTGTGTGTGTGTGTGTGTGTGTGTGCGCGTGTTTGAGTATATAAGAGTTATGACTGTGTGTCATATTTCTCTGATCTAAAGCCCCAGCTGTTACTCATCTCACAGTTTGATCTGCGTGCTGTGCTTCTACTGTGTGTAATAAAAGCAGTCGTGAAATGGCTATATGTATTATCAGCAATATCGTGGGCAAAGCAGCATGGGACATCACTTCTTAACCAAAGAGAGACCATATGTGTGCTTTCACCATCACATAGTGTACTTCACCAGAAGACCTCATGAGCCTTGAGGACTACTGCTCTAGTATACTGCTCTGGTGTAATCCTCTGGTGTAGCCTACTACTCCTCTGTACCACTCTGGTGTGAGACTGGTCACTTTTCATGAACAGTTCAGAACAGAGTTACTCTTCTATCACCAGGCATGGACACGAGCTGCAGTGGCCATGGCACGTTCCAGCACGACACGTGTAAATGTCTGTGTAACCCGGGCTGGCAGGGTCCTGACTGCTCCGTGTCGACGTGTCCCGACGACTGCAACGACAACGGCCGCTGCGTGGACGGACGCTGCGTGTGCCACGCCAGCTACGGTGGGGACGACTGCAGCCAGCTCCTCTGCCCCGACAACTGCAACGACAAGGGGCACTGTGTGGACGGCAAGTGCGTCTGCTTCTCACATTTCACAGGGGAGGACTGCAGTGTCCAGCGGTGCCTCAACGACTGCGTCGGAAATGGCCGTTGTGTGGATGGACGCTGCATCTGCGATGAGGGATTCTTTGGCGACGACTGCTCCATGGGTAAAGTTTTATTCATATTTTTTGTTTGTGTAGAACTGCTATCACACTGTTAAGTAAGTTATATTGCACAGGTATTGCACAGACACATTGACCTACACAAAGAGACAATGACTGGATTTGATGGATAGAAAGATCAATGATAAAAGCACCATTATGTCCTCCTGTATAGAAAGGAAGCTATTCAGCTTATTGCTTTTCAGAATGAATGAATGATTGCTCACATGACAGGGAATTGACAGCAGAAGTCATTGTCGGCTATCTCAGTTTAACATGTAGTAACCAAGTCCACCAGTTCAAATTTTCCTTAGAGACCCTGATTGACAGCTAGTGGCAGAGAGTGAGAGATCCTTCAGAGATATGGCAGCCCCAATGGAATGTGTAGGTCAGGCTCATCAGAAAAGACAATATTGCTCATGGTAGACATTTCAGTGAGTGGAGGATCTGAGTTTACACTTCAGGATAACGAGTTTCAATTTGAGAGACAGTGTAATTGAGATCATTCAAAGACCAAAAAAAAAAGCAAAAAAGCTGTGTCAGGGAAGTGGGGTTCTGTACTGTCCAGCAGTCTTCTCTGCCAAACTGTCTCAACCCAGGGCTCTGCTCATAATATAAAACATTTCACACCTCAAGCAAACTTCAGAGTGAACTTTGAAGTTTTTCATATAATATTATTCACACATTTGGTCTGTTTTAGATTATGTAGATCACCAGTGGTTTGGAGATGGACAGAAACACTGACAGGGAAGATACTTTAGCAAGAGAATATGTTTGTTAAAGTGAAAATGAAAAATCAAATCCAAATGCAACAAGCCCACATCGGTATGTACTTCTGTAGCAAACTGCGCAATGTGAGAGAGCTCTCCCATAAAGAGCATCCACTGTTGCATGCCATTAAACAAAAGTCTTTTCAAACCACCAACAAAACTAAATTTTTACCCACGTCCTAAGTATGTTGTTAGTTTATTTCATCTCACTCAATATACCGTATGCCTACTCAGAAATTGGTTGGCTCTCCCAGAAGGGCATAACTTCAGGTTGAATGTGATCTAATATATTGTCAGTAATAATAAGACTATAAACTAACAAATGAAAAATCGCAGGCTGATCTTCATCCTTGCCTCAGAAGAGCTGGTGGATTTTTCAGAGGTCTTCAAAGTGCGATCAAACCCTAGCAGATGTGAGGGATTTAGTTTGGTTAGTGTGTCAGGCCTCCTCCTGTGCTGGCTCTCAGCACTCTTTCCACAGTGGCAGACGAACCACAAATAACCACTATTACTACTATTGTGATAACTGGGCTTCTTATTAGAAATTCCAGTACTATTACAAAAGTGATATATGTGATGGGAGTTCCCAATGGTTGGGCTTAAATGCCGTGTAAGTATGTAAATTATAATACAGAAAGACACTCTTTTTGAGTTGACTATACATGTTATTAGCAGAGCTGTGCTGATTGAAAGCCCATTCATGTTTTCGAAAATGTTTTTAACACCATGGCGACGTCTTTCTGGCTGAAATGCAGTGCTGCAGATTTACGTTACTCTTTATTAAGTCCAAACATGATTTTGTTATGATTGTAATTTTCATTTTCAAAATGTGCTCCCCTCATTATCAATCAGTCGTGACACGAATTTCCGGTACTTGGGTTTTTTTCTACGCCTTAGATGTTAATTTATTTGTCCCGTTGGCCTTTCTGAAATATTATTGGGGGCCAAGCAGCGAAGCTGCGAAGGCACCCATTGAGTTACTAGCTTTTCCTATTATTACACTTCTGCCATTGGAGTCTATGGCAGCCCATAGAACGCCTGGCTAAAAAGTGCAGATTTTTTGGCAGAAAGTTTCGGGACACTCCACTGACCATTCACACTCATTTACGGACCTCTAAACCCAGCCATCTAGCGCCACCAACAGGTCAAAATCTGGCCGAAAATTGAACCGCTGGGTCTAAAGTTATGACATTTGGCACACTGATTCAGCACTGTCCCATGATGACTCTCACCAATTTACAGAACTCTATGCCCAACACTCTAGCGCCACCAATGGGTCGAACCTGGATTGCATTCACGCATGTGACCATTGAACGGTGCGTCCGATTTTCACATATCAGGCACCGTTGGAATCCCTGGACCGACCTAATTTCAATGAACCCTATTACGTCACTTTCCGCCATATTGGACCTCCGCCATATTGGATTTAGTCCAAACTCTACGAAAAGTTTCAGCGGTTACAAATTTCATCCGATTTTCACAGAACTTGGAGGGGATGATCTTCAGACCGAGCCGCACAAACGATACTGGTCAGATTTTTTAATTTCATTTTTGTTTGCTCGTGACAGCCAATCCAATATGGCAATGAAGCCACCAAACAGGAAGTGGTAAAACATCTAGGTGACGCTTTGAGTTAACATAACAAGACTTGATACCATTAGTCAGGACACTGTCCCAATCACTCGCACCAATTTTCATGCATATACATTGAACACTCTAGCGCCACCACCAGTTCAAAGCTGGACATGCGTTCATGCTCGTGATCCTTGACTCTTTTGTCTAATTTTCACAATTGAGGTAGCGTCTGAATCCTTGAACAATCTTGAGTTCATCGACCCCTATCCCGTCACTTTCCGCCATATTGGACCTCCGCCATATTGGATTTAGTCCAAACTCTATGAAAAGTTTCAGCGGTTACAAATTTCATCCGATTTTCACAGAACTTGGCGGAGATGATCTTCAGACCGAGCCACACAAACAATACTTGTCAGATTTTTTAATTTCAAGTTTATTTGCCCGTGACAGTCAATCACACATGGCGACGATGCCGCCAAACAGGAAGTGGGCTAACATCTCGGCTACGCTTTAATGTATGAAGTCCAAACTTAGTACAGGGACTTGGTATCTGATTGTGAGGACGCCCTAGGAAATTGGCATCATTTGGCCTCTATAGGGGGCGCTGCAATACAGGAAGTGAGCTTGTATCTCAGCAACGCTTTGATGTACGAAGTCCAAACTTGGTATAGAGACTTGGTACCTGATTGTGGGGATGCACTAGGAAACTGGCGTCATTTGGCCTCTACAGGGGGCGCTGCAATACAGGATGTGAGCTTGTATCTCAGCAATTCTTTGATGTATGAAGTCCACACTTGGTACAGGGACTTGGTATCTGATTGTGAGGACACAGTAGGAAATTGGCATCATTTGGCCTCTATAGGGGGCGCTGTAATACAGGAAGTGGGCTCAAATCTCAGCAACGCTTCGTTGTATGAAGTCCAAACTTGATACATGGACATATTAGCTGATTGTGAGGACATGTAAGGAAAGTGGTCTCATTTGACCTCTAGGGGTGCTGTAATAAAGAATGTGAGCTCACATCTCAGCAACACTTTGGTGTATGAAGTCCAAACTTGGTAGAGGGACATGGTAGCTGATTGTGAGAACACACAAGGACATTGGTGTAATTTGGCATCTAGGGGCGCTCTAACAAAGTAAATGAGCTTATTTCTCAGCCGTTCTTTATCCAATTGCAATCAAACTTGCTGTGAGTGCTTGCTCCTGCCATGGCAACGTCATTCCTGCTATAGCGCACTGCTTGGCCCCCGCATTGCTGCTTGCAGCTATATTTTAAGAGTCAAATTGTTACTGGCAGTACCTGGAAAGCACGGCAGGAACAGGCGTATTAACTGCCACTGGATGGATTGGCTCCCGCTGAACTTTAGGAAAACATTCAGCTTCCTGCCACTCGCCATGTGGAACAATGTCCAAAACTTCTGTGCATTCTTTCCTGGTTCATGTGGTCTCCACAGCACCCATTTCCCTCGAGCACTCCTGTGTATTCCACTTTTCCCCCCCTTGTTGTATTTCTTTGAATTTGCCCCGTCTCAGTATTTTCCACCTATGCCCCCGAGGGGAGGCTCTGAGTGGAAATTTCGCTCTTGCCTGACAGCTAACTGCCTGTCCCCTTAGGGCTTGAGTCCTTGTTATTGAAGTCCTCCTGATGCTCTTCCTCTAAGCCTTCTCTCTGCGTTGAAAGATCTGTCTGATTTTGTCTAATTTTTGCTGTGTTCAAACCAAGAACACAGAACTATACTGTGCATATCCTGGATGACCTGTGGGAACAAGCCACATGATAATATACCATCAAAATTAATCGGAAGATAATAACGATACTAGTTGCATAATAAAAGCATACCTCAAAAAAGTGGCAAATTGTTGCATAGTGTTGCTTTAACATGAACCTGACAAGACTGCACCCGTGTGATTGGTTCCTCTCGCTCACAGTGATGGGTCCCAAAGAGCTGCGTCTGCTGGAGGCCACCGAGATGTCTCTGCTGGTGGAATGGGACTTCGTCAGAGGAGCCGAGTACTATGTGCTGACCTACCACCCAGAGGGCGACGAGGGGGCGCTCATCACCGTCAATGTCCCCAACACAGAGAACTCCTATTTAATCACTGGCCTTGTCCCGGGGCTCACCTACGTTGTACAGGTGTATGCTGTTATCAAGGAGATCAACAGTGAATCTGTCAGTCTAGAGGCCGCTACAGGTAAGAGCGCCACTCTACTCAGCCAGACAAGCTTATAGCTTAATCATTTGGGATCGAAAGGCTGCAGCATGCAGCTGCTTGACGTCCTTCCGTGCAAGGCATTAATCTGCTGACGGATGGGTTGTGAATCATTAAATCACACTGGTTTTAGCCAATTAAAACCAGAAGGAAGCAGTAGACACGTTTTATGGGAAGGAGGACCACTTACAGATGCAGTTGGGACATGTGCCTTGCGGGAGTGCTCTGTGATGTGGCCCGCTATGAAACCCTCTGTGGGCTCGGCTCTTATGGGAGAATACAGAATGTGCTCTTCATCTGGATATGATGAACTGACTGTCCCGAACTGGATGGGACAGTTTCTGGTAAAAGCTTTTAACTTCCACATATGCAACCATTTTCAGATGGTTGGGGTATAGTCTTGCCACCAGAGAAAACAACAGTGTTATTTAGCATTGAGATGCAAAACCTGTTAACAGAGTCTTTTTTTCCCTTTCTCTTGGCTGTCTTCAAATATGTCTCAGACAGGAAGAGCTTTGTGAAAGGCATCCAGAGTGGGTATTGAAAATAAATCCTACAGTCAGCAAAAGTCTACTGAAATTCAGCCATTCAGTGTATTAAAAACCAAATCACGTTCTGTTTTCCGTTTCTCCTTGGTATAATTCACTGAGTGTACAAAGTGCAAGGCCAGGGTATATATTCAGTTGATGGACACACATCATCCTCTTCCACATCTTTATGAGCCTCCGGTAGCCCCAGAACAGCTATTGAAGTTGTTATCTACACAGCTGGTATCAATTGAATCATCTTTGGCAAGGCTGTGAACAACTTCAGCAGCTGAACGCGCGTGTTTCCCAGCCTGCCTTGTTGCTGTGAGAGCAGTTTGCTTGCCTGTCTATTCAACTCTGCTCAATGCACTAGTTGTTATGCCTTTTTTTCAATGTCTATTTTTGTCTGTCTTGCTCTAAAGGATATCTGGCTGATATTTGTGAAGAAGCATTATGGTCTGTTGTGGACTTTCCCCATGGTTACGCTGCCCTCAGTAGCCTTCATGCAACCCTATCTCCTCATTGCATACGTAAATTGCCAGAGTGCCACTCACTGGGTATCCAAAGATGACTAACATGTGTCATTCAAATGCTAACAAGCAGTGACAATGTAAAAACCCTAAGCTCCCATCAATCTGAGAAAATCAGTTTGATATCTTGGGACAACAGTTGTTTTCCTGTGAAAATAAATGAATAGGTCTTGATGACATCTGAAATAGGTAGTCTTGAAGGAAGAACTACCTTAGAAGCTGGGCATCACATTGACACAGTCAAATGCCAGCCATGTACAGTAACAGGCTGTTACTTTTAGAAAGAAAACATTACAATAGTCTGGGGTGTACTTTATTTCAGCAGTACCACACACATATATCTAAAAAACACGTCTTCAAGGCCTCATTGCCTGATCAGCAATATAGTGGGTCCATGACAACAGCAAGCTCACATTGACTGCACTTCACCACCAGTGGAACTGAGAATTTGATTTCTATCGCCTTCCTAACGTATCGTTTTCCAGAGATTTCAAATGACATATATCTGCATCCATATCAACTGTGTTTTAGACACAGGAGTGTTGTTTGAGCAGTTTTACCTCTACGAGGACCTGAGGAGAACGATTGTTGCTACACAGTGCATTTCTGATTTCATGTCGTACTGATTCGGCCTCCTCAGACTGCATTTATTTGTCTGTCAGTTTATTACTTGAGTGCTCTATGACCACTGTTACAGTCACAACTTGTTTAATTATTTGTTTTGCATACAGAGCTGTCTTCTGTTAGCGGCATCCGTGTCTTGGGTCAGACAGAGGACTCCATCCAGGTGGACTGGAAGAACCCCGACATAGAGTTGGATCATTTCCGACTAACCCATGCCAGTCCGGACGGAGAAGAAGGGACAGAGACTGTGGCCATGAGTGCAGAGGCCAGAACCAAGCACACCATCGTGGGTGAGTTTGCTTGTGTTCTTACATTCCCTCCCACACTACAGCTGAGTCAAAGAACACAAATAGTGGTCTTAACCAACCCTACACTAAGTGACACAATATATACCTTTGGAAACACTGGAACAAACATTTGTCTGTCATTTGTATGTTTATTTGTATTTATGTATGTACCCTTTATGTATTGTAATATGGGAAAGTAATTTGTGTGTTTGTATGTATTTATGTGTGTATGTACCCTTTATGTAATATATTGCCACAGTGTGTGTGTTTTTTATCTGGACTTTTAGTCTCCATGGAAGGATCCTAAGAATATCTGTGTATATGTGTTTTTTTACAGGTCTGCTCCCTGGCACTGAGTATCTGATAACAGTACAGACTATCAAAGGAACGTCAGAGGGCAAGGCATCATCAGTTACTGGACACACAGGTCAGTTTAGTCTTGTTGTTGCTTATCTTAAGGGGTGGCTACAGCAGGGTCTGTATATGTGATGGATGAATATTAAATGAATAACACATTACACTATGTTAGGATGTATTGCCTAGCTATGTATCCAGTATGAACTATATGTTATGATCAATCTTCTTTCTTTCCATTTAAAGTTCTGGCATCTGAGCCTTAGATGATTACAGGCGTTATTATAATATATATATATATATATATATATATATATATATAGGGATTATATAGCACTATTTTAATTGTAAACATACTAATTTCTTTCTTTGCTGATGTGGAGGCACAGACATCAATAAAGCCAGATCCCTTATAAAGTTCCTTTTTGAAAGGGTTCAGTGTTCAGTGTTGAAATGTTACTTGACCTCAACAGCTTAGTTTATATTTTAGGTATATTTTTCTTGTCACCATAAATCAATTAAATGACTTCCTTGACCGAAAATAACAACAACTAAGTGGCCTTTTATTTCACCCCGGGCAATTCAACTATGTGTACTTCTCAAATGATCTTGGGCCTGAAAAAACACCTGAGTCCAAAACCAACAAATAGTATTGGGGAGCTCAGCAGGAGCCGGGCATGAACTTTTATCCAATTATTTGTCCATGTAATAGACAGAGCGACAGCTATTTCATTTCCTACGCTTACTCATTTCTGAGTGACATTTCACAGTGTAAAGTCAAGATGTTATCCAATCCAGTGGAGCAGTACTTTCAGCTGGTCCAAAGCCAAAACAAAAACTATCATTGGATCGGGTCTTCAGTAGAGTGCTCATGCAATATTTTTGTCAGTGATTTTTTTGTTGATAATTCTTTCAGATATTGCAGATGGTTGATAAGTTGTTATGAAGTCATTGACAAATTTGGGATTTGAAAGTGTGTAAACAATGACACTGAATTTAACCATTAAGTCACCCATTTGAAGCCTCACTCACTAAATATGTCTCTATCTCTCAGTGTGTCTGGGGGTTTTACTGCAGTAAACACACTGGAAGTTCTCCTCCTGCAGTCCTCGTGCATCTTATATCGATAGTCCTCTGTCTCTATTTGCTAAGGTAACATGTTTGCTCAGCTTGCTGCCTTTCTCCTCAAGTGCCTACAGACAGTATTGTAATACACATAAATCACCCCCACAAAGTTTCCAGAACTTGCACTGACTGACATTTTTGAAGAGCTGCACAACCCATGATTTTTAATGTGTAAGACTGAGAATAAATTACAGGTAATGCTCACGACTTAACGTAAGAATTCTGGCCTAATAAATAGTGATTTATAAGAATGCTTAGCTTTACTGATGAGTCTCTCTACTCAGAGTTGCACTTCCAGAGTGCAAAAACGCTATACAGAATGCATACACTTTTCACTAATACATCAAGCAGGGACAAGCAGTATTTCACATTTCCCACTCACCATCTGGGAGTAGAAGTGAATGCATAAATATAGCCTTGCTTTGTCTGGCTTTTGACTTAGTGCTGCACTTATTTATATATTTATTTATTTATACGAGAAGGTGAGCTACTTGAATTAACTCTTAAATGGTCTCGTTGTTTCACTGACTCTGCAAACGATTTGCCAGGATGTTGCATGCCTCGTGGCGTACTGGCCATAAAGGTGGCTTAGACCACACTCGCTCTTGGCTCTGTTGAGAAGACCGCTGCCCGAAAGCCGCGGCTCCTTGTCTGCTCCCGTCAGTGGCTCTTTTGTTTTTGTAGCCCTGGAGGGACCTTAAATGGTTTTCTTTTAGGTGTTCGTCCTTGTAAGGCTCCTTTTTGATCTCCGCCAGGTGTCTAAACCATGACCTCCCATTACCCTTGAAGGGGTAATCCCCGCAAAGAGGAGAGAAGGTCTTGTCTCAACACAAAAGCCAAGAGCTGTTGGCCAAGGCGGCGCACGGAAGGCTTATGGCAGTTTTAGGAGAGCGCCCCCTCAGCTCCATGACAGATCCCTCCCACATTGGTTCAAGATGACTGGGGCTTGCCAATTACGGATCACAGAGTCCCTGAGTCCCTGACAATGCCGATCTATTTTTTTGTTAGGGATGGAAAGCTGTTTGCAGTTACAGTACGAACACACACATGCAAAGGAAGACAGAGCAGGGAAAAGGACGTGGTCACAGTCCTGTCCTGCCGCTTACACAGTGGTGGTTTTGTCTGTTGTTTAGTCTGGGGCTTTGTGTGAGTCCAACGACTTTACTCTTGAGTTACACTGTGAGACAGGGCCACATCCTGCAGGCTTTACCCTTGACAGTTATGGCCACCGTTACGGAGGCCTCAATTAGACAGCATTTTCCCCCTTCCTCAGCAAGTTCTGAGTTATGGCACAGCACAGCACACACACTCCCACCCCTTACACACGGTCAGCTTACAACAAGGAGAGGAAATGGTTTTTCAATGCATCGTCTGGGGCAAACCATTTTGTTTAGTGAAACTCAGTCTATGCTCGGTACCCCTTTTGATGCATAGCATAGCGACTATTTAGTGAGACCACACACTCTCGCAGGGTGGCCCCTGTAAATCCGTCTCTTATTGTTACTGACCGGCACAGTCCTCTGACACGTCTGCAAACTGTGTATGTCTGGGTACAGCTCTCCCTTGGCAGGGCATTGTGAAAGGACATAGAACAAAAAAAAACATCTAGCAGGATATAGGAGCATTTTTCCCCTCAGTGTTTTTGGAACTCCTTAAAGAAACAGAGCCGGTGTTCCACCGCCGGTTGCCAGAAAATTACGGGCCTCATTTGCACACGCAGCTAACGGCCTGTGGTGGCGCTGTTCACTCCGACTAAGCCACCTGAAAGGCAGCCGCCTTAGCCAGAGTGGCTAGCCGAGGAGATGACAGCACGCTTCTATTTTTATTTTATTGGCTCTCTGATTCACGAGGCCTGGAAGGGTCACAAGGCACAGCGGACCTCTATGAGGCTTGAGAAATGCACAGAGCTGCGAATAGGCAACCTCATACCTCCAGCCTAACCTACCAGAGCCAACTGAGTGCATGTGGCACAGTCTGGAGTTGGACAGTGGACGGAGTCAGTAACTCACTTAGTAACTGATACAGCTCAAAAACCACTGCTACTCTCTTCTATGGTATCTTAAGGTCAGTCAGTCGTTACCGATGACTCCTGTCGCTGAAGGACCTCTAAATGGAGACTTATGAGGTGCTAATTGCCGTGACGACAGACTAGAGTAAGCAGACTTACACGTTTGACTCAGCAGACTCTGGTTGTTGTATTGTGGTGGTGGGGGTTCCTGTGGAAGGACTCCTTTGGCTGTCACTGTGGATCAGAGTCGCATATTACCAGAGGACCTGGTCAGATAAGCTCTTTTCCACATGTGGGGAAAGCTGCCAGTGCGTGTTATTGTTGTAGCCACTCAGCTAACCATCCAGAACCTCACAAGTCTCTGTACTCCCTATAGTTAGTACACCACCTTTCCAGGGCCTCCAAAGGACCCCTGGTGAAATGGAACACCTAATGTGAACTCATTGAATGCTGCAAGTCTAAATGCAGAATGAAGACTGTGGTCTGGTCTTTTCCCCTTTCAGGATTCCTTTATCTGTTTTTATCTCATACACAGCACATTCTCTGTGAGAAATGAGTGTTGCTGACATTTTTCTGACTGACATCCTGTTCAGATCGTAGTGGAGATGTGTTCAATGAGCATCTCTCTCCATGAACGACATCTAAATGTTATTGGCCCTTGGAAGTCTAGTTGCGGGAATCAGTCAAAAGGCTTCACAAAAACCAACAGCATCTGAATGAGAGATGTGGATTCCAGCGATCCTGGAATGCACCATTAATCAGTTTTCATGCTGCGGATAGCATGGTGACATTAGGCCGACCTTGCGGCAGCCACTGAGGAATAGCCCAAATGATGATTGCTTTTGCATGTCTTCTCACTTCCTCTGGCGGCCAGTGCCACTGACGCTCGCCCCGGCTCTGGCGGTCTCCTGAACAACTGCTCACGTTCCCAACGTTCCCATCGTCCCCCTCCCCTCCCCAACTCTCCTCCCCTTTCTTCCCCACCCTCCCCACCCCACTCTCTGGGCTCAATCACCTTTCTCGCTTCACTCACATCCTCAATATTTCACTTTCTAAAGTCGTCTGGATCTCGTATGTCAACAGCAGCACACAGAGCTGCTGCAGCACACCGCCTGTTGCAGGAGTCATGTGCTAATAGACCGGTCTTAAATGCTCCACAGCATGGTATGCATCTTGAAGATCCATGGGGGGTGGTTGGGGAGGGGAGTGTTTAATGTCTTCCTAGGTTACCTAAGAAAAACACGTTTAGGTTGGGAAAGTAAAAAGCATCTCACTTTCAAAAAGCCACTATCAGGTCCTATCATTTCATTACACACTTTAAAAAAGTACTAAAAAGATTCAGCCTAATGAGTAATTGTTCATTATTATTACTAACAGTCACATTGTAGCTGACTTTTTTAGCTGATAGATTATTATTTAGATATTGTTCTTCACATTACAGACATTGACTCCCCATCCAACCTGATGACGAGAGAAGTGACCGAGAGCACCGCGACTGTGACATGGGACCGAGTGCAGTCGGAGATCGATGGCTACAAGCTGAGCTACGTCTCAGCCGAAGGCTCCAGCCAGGAGATCTCTGTCAGCGCGGACACCACCACCTATCAGCTGACCGGCCTCAGACCGGGAGTCATCTACACCGTCTACATCTGGGCCATCAAGGGCTCTCGTTCTAGCAGGAAGAGCTCCACTGAGGCCGAGACAGGTAAGCTGTTCGCCGCATGGCTGTCAGTGCAAGTCCCCCCCCCCCCTCCTCTTCTTCTCTCAGTGGCCTTTGTTGTTGTTTCCCCTTCCTCACAAGACCCCTCTGGGATGAGCGTCTCGGCTCTTTCATCTCGTGGCCTAATGAGTGCGCCCGAGTGGCAGTCTCTTCCTCCACAGGGCTCCATCGGCCCTTTTGTGAGCTCCGCACACTGCAGATACCTCTCGCCTGAGTTTCACATCTTAAAAAACGCTGTTTCATTAATTCAGAGGTTTCATATTCTCCTGCATCACTGTGGCATAGACGCAACTTCATCTGATATTCCCAGCGGTCCGACTTGTGGTTCTCCATCTGTCATCTGCATGGGACCCAGGTTACTATTATGGAATTGTTTTCAAACATTGCGGTTTTACTAAGAGATTGCCAATGAAAGATTGGTATAAACATGAGAGTGACAGGAACTCACAGATCAATGTAAATTGGGTAAGAGAGACCATTATGTTTATTTATTTATTAAACTACACATACTGAGCTATTTGTCTTGCCGGTAAATTGGCCTGGCTATCATATTTTGCTTGTTACGTAACATTCCACTTGGGATGATCTGTGGTGTAAATATTCAGAGGGAACAAAGGGAGATGTATTTTTCTTGCTACCAAGATGATATTAAGTGCAATACCAGGTGACGCAGTCAGGAAACAAACCCAAAATATTTCTCTAAACATGTTAGGCCTCAGCGGGTGTTCTGTGTCATGAGCTTATACACCAAGTCTGCTTTACCATAACGAAAAGTCTTCAACTGAATTAAGTATATGAAGGCAGTTGATACAGCGATAGGGAACGCTCTTACCTGCAATTATCGCTATAGGGCATTTCTAAACAAGCAGCCAGTATTAGCTCTGTCATCTGGCCCGTGCCCATGTTTCGTAGGAAGATGAGTGAAGCAGGCACCAGGGACAGAATTGTCTCATAATTCAAGCAGCAGGGTTCCTGGTGGACGCCGGTTTCTGAGAGAGGGAAATGCAGGCTGTCAAGCCGCAGGCGAACCACTGTTTTTCTTTCCATTTTTCCATGGGATGTTTGCTCGAATTTCGGTAAACAGAGGTGACCCAGCGGACTGTGGGAAGGTGATCTTTTTTGAGGGAGGCAAAACCCTTTTTTTCCTGCAGTAACTGATTTATTAGGTGAAAGAAGTCACTCAACTGCTGTTATGTAATATACTTTATTGCAGATGTGGAATTGTCAATATCATCAACATCATTTCCTGCCTATTTGTCTTTCTTGAATGGCATAAAACACTGCCATGCGGTTTATACATAATGTGGATAATACACAGGAAATGACTGTATATATGAACACAGGCAACATTAACCTGTGCAAATACATTCAAATACATATAAACCGGCATTTACTCTTTGTGGCAACATGAATGCAGAATAACGTGAAGTGAACTGACAGACAGGCAGTGTAAGACTCAGCTATGACTTTAGGTTAATTGCCCTGGCCAGCAAAACTCTTTCTGTAATATGAGGACATAAGGATCACAATTTTTCTATATGAATGCATGTTTGGAAGTAGAAATTGAATTGTTGGTTGTGTTTTTAAAAAGTCACTGGTTAATTACACAGTTGTTTGTGATAACATTATTGCATTATTGCATCCACACAGCATGGCTACATTGAACATAGCACAGAAACAACCAACATTTTCCAAATGGGCTTTCAAATAATGTTGCATGCCATTCTTACTGTAGTGCTTAACCGCTTGTAATAACTGGCTTTGTAGACATAGATGCCCCTACTAACCTCTTGACCAGAGAGGTGACGGAGAATTCAGCGCTGGTATCGTGGGACCGGGTGCAGGCAGATGTCGATGGCTACATGCTGAGCTACACCTCAGCTGATGGATCCAGCCAGGAGATCTCTGTCGGGGCAGACACCACCACCTATCAGCTGACCGGCCTCAGACCGGGAGTCATCTACACCGTCTACGTCTGGGCCATCAAGGGCTCTCGCTCCAGCAGGAAGAGCTTCACCGAGGCCGAGACAGGTCTCCCAATCTTGTTTTAAAATTCAGTCATGCGAAAAGTCGCCCAGGGATAACAGAAACGTACTTATATTAGCGCCTCTCGTAACATGACAGCTTATTTGGGGGTAAAAATGTACTGGTTTGGGTTAATTGAGTTTCATAAGACAAGCTGAGCTGACAGCAAAGTACATTGTTTGATTAGCTACTTCATTGGAAAAGAATGCATTTTAACCAAAAACTGTGACACCAAACCAAAACAACCTTGCATCTTTCTACATACAATATTTATGAAAAGGTTGAATGCAGTACCATGGACTGCATAAATTCTTTCATTCAGTACTGTATGGTGTTCCTGGTGTGTTTCAGCATCCCCCAAATGAACTGTAAAAGTTGCATGCCTTTCTTACTGTAGTGCTTAACAGCTTGTTATAACTGGCTTTGTAGACATAGATGCCCCTACTAACCTCTTGACCAGAGAGGTGACGGAGTATTCAGCGCTGGTATCGTGGGACCGGGTGCAGGCAGATGTCGATGGCTACATGCTGAGCTACACCTCAGCTGATGGATCCAGCCAGGAGATCTCTGTGGGGGCAGACACCACCACCTATCAGCTGACCGGCCTCAGTCCGGGAGTCATCTACACCGTCTACGTCTGGGCCATCAAGGGCTCTCGTTCTAGCAGGAAGAGCTCCACCGAGGCCGAGACAGGTCTCCTAATCTTGTTTCAAACTTCAGTCTTCAGAAAAGTCGCACAGGGATAACAGAAATGTACTTATGTTAGCGCCTCTTGTAACATGACAGCTTATTTAAGGGTTGAAAATGTACTGGTTTGGGTTAACTGAGTTTCATAACAAAAGCAGAGCAGACAGCAAAGTAAATTGTTTGATTAGCTACTTCATTGGAACAACATGAATTTTAACCAAAAACTGTAACACCAAACCAAAAGAACCTTGCATCTTTCTACATACAATATTTATGAAAAAGTTGAATACAGCACCATGGACTGCAT
Source organism: Alosa pseudoharengus (assembly GCF_046254945.1). Lineage (NCBI taxonomy): Eukaryota > Metazoa > Chordata > Actinopteri > Clupeiformes > Clupeidae > Alosa > Alosa pseudoharengus. The sequence goes on along the minus strand of NW_027468663.1, from coordinate 46,777,675 downwards.
ATATTTTTATTCAGCCCTGTATGGTGTTCATGGTGTGTTTCAGCATCCCCCAAATTAACTGTAAAAGTTGCATGCAGTTCTTTCTGTAGCCTAGTGCTTAATTGCTTGTAATAACTGGCTTTGTAGACATAGATGCCCCTACTAACCTCTTGACCAGAGAGGTGACGGAGTATTCAGTGCTGGTATCGTGGGACCGGGTACAAGCAGATGTCGATGGCTACATGCTGAGCTACACCTCAGCTGATGGATCCAGCCAGGAGATCTCTGTGGGGGCAGACACCACCACCTATCAGCTAACCGGCCTCAGTCCGGGAGTCATCTACACCGTCTACGTCTGGGCCATCAAGGGCTCTCGTTCTAGCAGAAAGAGCTCCACTGAGGCTGAGACAGGTCTCCCAATCTTGTTTTAAACTTCAGTCCTCAGAAAAGTCGCACAGGGATAACAGAAACGTACTTATATTAGCACCTCTTGTAACATGACTATGGAACCCAGGTGGTGTTATTGCAAGATATTTTTGTATATCGAAAGAATATGTACTCATTTTACTAAATTGTGCGCTCATTTTACTAGATTGTGTGCTTGATTTGGTAAATTGTGTGCAGGTTTTACTAAATTGTGAGCTCATTTTACAAAAATTAAAATGAGAGCACAATTTAGTAAAATGAGCGCACTATTTAGTAAAACGTGTGCACGATTTACTAAATTGTGTGTATAATTGAGTAAATTGAGAGCACAATTTCATAAAATGAGAGCACGATTTTGAAAAATGAGCACACAATTTAGTAAAAAAAGTGCACATTTTATGGATATACATAAAAGATATATTGCAATGACACCTCTGGGGTTCCGTACATGACAGCTTATTTGGGGATGAAAATGTACTGGTTCGGGTTAACTGAGTTTCATAACAAAAGCAGAGCAGGTAGCAAAGTAAATTGTTTAATTATCTACTTCATTGGAACAACATGAATTTTAAACAAAAACTGAAACACCGAACCAAAACAATGTTGCACCCTTTTTACATATAACTATATATTTATAGTATTTATCAAAGGTTGAATGCATCACCATGGACTGCATTTTTTTATTCAGTACTGTATAGTGTTCATAGTGTGTTTCGGCATCCCCCAAATGAACTGTAAAAGTTGCATGCCATTCTACTGTAGTGCTTAACAGCTTGTAATAACTGGCTTTGTAGACATAGATGCCCCTACTAACCTCTTGACCAGAGAGGTGACGGAGTATTCAGCGCTGGTATCGTGGGACCGGGTACAGGCAGATGTCGATGGCTACATGCTGAGCTACACCTCAGCTGATGGATCCAGCCAGGAGATCTCTGTGGGGGCAGACACCACCACCTATCAGCTAACCGGCCTCAGTCCGGGAGTCATCTACACCGTCTACGTCTGGGCCATCAAGGGCTCTCGTTCTAGCAGAAAGAGCTCCACTGAGGCTGAGACAGGTCTCCCAATCTTGTTTTAAACTTCAGTCCTCAGAAAAGTCGCACAAGGATAACAGAAACGTACTTATATTAGCACCTCTCGTAACATGACTGCGGAGCCCGGGTGGTGTCATTGCAATATATTTTTGTATATCGAAAGAATGTGCGCTCATTTTACTAAATTGTGCGCTCATTTTAATAAATTGAGGTCTCATTTTACTAGAATGTGTGCTCAATTTTGTAAATCGTACGCATTTTTTACTAAATTGTGGGCCCATTTTACAAAAATTACAAAACATTACAAACGATTTAATTAATTGAGTGCACAATCAATTACATTGAGAGCACGATTTTGTAAAATAAGCACATAATTTAGTAAAATGACTGCAGGTTTTATATATATACAGAAAAACTATCTTGCAATGACACCTCTGGGGGTCCGTACATGGCAGTTTATTTGGGGATGAAAATGTACTGGTTCGAGTTAACTGAGTTTCATAACAAAAGAAGAGCAGAAAGCAAAGCAAATTGTTTGATTAGCTGCTTCATTGAAACAACATTTTAACCAAAAACTGAAACACCAAACCAAAACAATCTTGCAACCTTTTTACATATATCTATACTTTATATAGTATGAAAGGTTGATCCCAGCACCACAGATTGCATATTTTCTTTCATTCAGTACTGTATGGTGTTTATAGTGTATTTCAGCATCCCCCAAATGAACTGTAAAAATTGCATGCCATTCTTACTGTAGTGCTTAACCACTTGTAATAACTGGCTTTGTAGACATAGATGCCCCTACTAACCTCTTGACCAGAGAGGTGACGGAGTATTCAGCGCTGGTATCGTGGGACCGGGTACAAGCAGAGATCGATGGCTACATGCTGAGCTACACCTCAGCTGATGGATCCAGCCAGGAGATCTCTGTGGGGGCAGACACCACCACCTATCAGCTAACAGGCCTCAGTCCGGGAGTCATCTACACCGTCTACGTCTGGGCCATCAAGGGCTCTCGTTCTAGCAGAAAGAGCTCCACTGAGGCTGAGACAGGTCTCCCAATCTTGTTTTAAACTTCAGTCTTCAGAAAAGTCGCACAGGGATAACAGAAACTTACTTATATTAGCACCTCTTGTAACATGACAGCTTATTTGGGGATGAAAATGTACTGGTTCAAGTTATCTGAGTTTTATAACAAAAGCAGAGTAGAAAGCAAAGCAAATTGTTTAATTAGCTACTTCATTGAAACAACATGATTTTTAGCCAAAAACTGAAACACCAAACCAAAACAATCTTGCACCTTTTTACATATAACTAGACTGTAGTATTTATGAAAAGCTGAATGGAGCACCATGGACTGCATATATTCTTTCATCTGTACTATGATGTTCATGGTGTGTTTCAGCATCCCCCAAATGAACTGTAAAAATTGCATGCCATTCTTACTGTAGTGCTTAACCGCTTGTAATAACTGGCTTTGTAGACATAGATGCCCCTACTAACCTCTTGACCAGAGAGGTGACGGAGAATTCAGCGCTGGTATCGTGGGACCGGGTACAAGCAGAGATCGATGGCTACATGCTGAGCTACACCTCAGCTGATGGATCCAGCCAGGAGATCTCTGTGGGGGCAGACACCACCACCTATCAGCTAACCGGCCTCAGTCCGGGAGTCATCTACACCGTCTACGTCTGGGCCATCAAGGGCTCTCACTCCAGCAAGAAAATCTCCACCGTGGCCGAGACAGGTTATCTAACTTTAGGAGATACAAAGGCGGGCCCATTTTCCATGCTGTTGTCATGTCATAACAGGTCAAAGTTGAGAGGGACCCAAACCTTGGCCCAAGCAACAGAGCTTCTGGGAATTTCTGAAAACCCTTATTAGAAACAACAAATATTGTTGCATCCTGCATTAGATTTGTTTACATTTCTAACCTGCACTTCAAAGCATTAGTACCTCACAGTGCTCCATATGTGACTGGGTTAACCAGATTACCGTGGCGGTTTCTGAACTACACTAATGCGAGCCACAGAGCCGAATATGAATATCACCTCATTTACTACTTAGTGCAATACATAGTGAATAAGACACTATGTTGTGAATGAGTTAGGGTTCCGAACGCATCAGATGTCTATAGTGTCGTTAGCATGTTGTCTTCAGCCGCCCGCTCACTTTATCCTTGCTCTGATCTGTCCCCAGAGATTGACGCACCCAGAAACCTGCGGGCCACCGACATCCAGCTGGAGTCTGCAGCTCTGAGCTGGACCGCACCTCAGGCCGATATCGATGGCTACATCCTCACCTACAGGGCCGAGGATGGAAGCATGCAGGTACTCAGCACTTACACATAGGTGACTGGTTTCGGGTGCAAGCAGGACGTTTTTTGTACAGAACTAAATGTTTATAAACCCTCCGCTGAGTTTTCTGATTGAAGGGGGATATCTGAAGGATTCTGATAAGCAAAGCAATCTGTGATTTCATTTCAGTTCCTTTATTACTGTTTATTACTATCATTATAATAACTGCTTATTTCAGAGATAAAGGAAGACAGAAAAGTGTTGTTTGTCATACAGTTCTTTGCCTCTTGGACAGACTACATACGATACAATTTTCGCCTAAATGTGCCTTAAAGCAGAGGTTTTGCAGTTTTCAACATAGGATCGATCTATTTTTGCATGATAGTAAGAAATTTGCGTTTGGGACTGAAAATGTCAATCGTTGCAGTTTTGAGTTAGACCTGAGCTGTAAATCTGCATTTAAAGCTAAATAGCAATGTTGATACGTCAAAGTAAATCACTCCTTTAAGCCATTTAGGCTCAATATGTGATTAGGGGAAAAGGGAGAAAAGCAATAGCTATAGGGAAAAAAACAAAAACATTAGGAAATAGTGTGGTATAAAATTATCACTAATGTCTGTAAACATCATGATGAGACAAAGAGTGTTTAAACGGTAAAACATGTATTTACATAACCTCAAATGACAATCAAGTAATACCCGGACATCATTGTTATATAATAACCTTTCGTAACTTTTTAAATAACAAGTTTAACTATTTCTAATAACATAACGAAGCCATCCTACCAGAATGTGCCCTCTGTATCCCGATGTCTCTGTTTGCTGCCCTGTGTCTCATTTTGTTGCACTGTGTCTCATGCTGCATTAGCCTAGGCCTTTTAAGTCGGCCTTGAAGCTGCAAGATAACGCGTACACAGGGGAGCTCTACTCATAACAACCAGTAGGAGAGTGCAGGGGGGGGCGAACGATATTTAACCCATGCACAATGTATGACCTGAGATCACTCTATACTGTACACCCCTGAACTTTCTGTAAACTTAAGGTGAAAAGTTCGTACCATTGGCAGCAATATTGCTGACTTGCGAAGATAAGAGCGAACAACGATCCTTTCATAATGCCATCTGTGGGTTCGGGGTAGTGTTGTGTCAGCATTGTGGAGGGGTATAAGTAGGAGAGTTCTACCTTTGTTCGGGAGTGCCTTCTCGAGATACACTCACGGTTTATTGCTGTTGGTACTGCTGCTAGCATCAATAAAACCATTTTTGCATCGAATTCTGCCTGCCTGAAAGCTCTTTTATGCTTTAGTTTAAGTTTTATTGGTGATTTTTCTTGAAGTCGTGAGCTAAATTTTCTACTTATCTACTGGCCGATTTGATGACCTTCCACCACGACAATAGCAGTAACATAATGAAACATAATGTTATTAACATTAGAGAAAAACAAAATCAGTTGGAAAAAGCAAATGCAATAGGGAAAAACAAAAGCAATACCACTTTATATTTCCACATTCTTATTTACTTATCTCCACACACCACTCTTATTTTCTGTGTCACTCAATGAATGTATAAAACTCTATATGTTCCTGTGTATACTCACTGTGTACCTTTACTGTATATTTGTGCATCAGTAGACATGGGTGTCGCTAGGCGTGGGGGAGCTTCTGTTTGAATATGTATGTGTATTCGTGTGAAAGACCCCTTTGAAAATGAGAAGATTTATCCCAAGGCATTTATCCTGCTAATACATTGTCAAATTGGCATACTACTATATTTCAGATATGTTAGACATCACATAGACATATGTTAGATATGTTTGGCTATGCCTGACCAAGACTATGCTATTTGTGTGGCTACTGCCCAGACTGTTGAGAGGAAGCTGAAGAAGAGGGAGAACAAGTTTGCTCTGAGTGGCCTTCTGACAAGCAAGAAGTATATAGTCACTCTGATTGCCTACCGCGGAGCCAAGAGAAGCAGACTGGTGGAGACTACTTTCAACACAGGTACGCAGGCTACTCAGCTGGGGCCAGTGTGAGTGAGTGAGTGAGTGAGTGAGTGAGTGAGTGAGTGAGTGAGTGAGTGAGTGAGTGTGTGTGTGTGTGTGTGTGTGTGTGTGTGTGTGTGTGTGTGTGTGTGTGTGTGTGTGTGTGTGTGTGTGTGCGTGCGTGCGTGCGGGTGCGCGTGTGCGTGTGCAGCATAGTGAGTACAGCCTTTATTGTCTCCCTTAAGAGAAAACTTGGTTTTGGACATTCCGGGGAACATAGGTGTCCAAGTCCACCCAGTAACACACACACAGTGACCAATACTAAATAAAAGCATAAAAGACATCTAAATGGTTAAAGAAAGTAAAGTACACAAACTAGATAAAGTAAATAAAGAATAAACTAAAATAAATAAAGAATAAAACTTGTTGTGGATGTAGCCCTCAGACCTTTAGACTTAGACAGTAGAGCCTAGAATTAGACAGTAGGCATCCACCATACATTACAGCCAATGCAAGCTCAAAGCCTAGAGCTTAGATAAGCCCAATTCACATCACATACAGAGGGTTGCCACGGGGAAGTGATAGACCACTACTTCCAGAATCTCACCACCTGTTTAAATGCAAGATTCTCAGTTTCAGAGGAGTAACCCTGGAGTGTGCACACAGATATTGATTCGCTTTTGGGGTTGCCGAATAGAGAGAGAGAGAGAGAGAGAGAGAGTGAGTGAGAGAGAGAGACAGAGAGAGAGAGTGAGAGAGAACTTAGACTTAACTTAGATATGCTAGTTCGATGTGATTTATGAACTAAGTCGTGTCCTTCGCCCTGTACAGTGGGTTTGGCCTACCCATTCCCTATGGACTGTCTCCAGCACATGAAGAATGGCAACCTGACCAATGGTGTGTACACCATCTACATCAACAACGACCGCAGCAGGCCCATCCAGGTGTACTGTGACATGACCACTGATGGTGGTGGATGGCTGGTGAGTTCAGTGTGGGAAAACAAGGAAAAAAAGAAATGGCATGTCAGGATTGAAGAAAAGATACATAGAGCAGTTTTTGAGGATAAAGATAATTTCTCTTTTGCTCCAGGTGTTCCAGAGACGTAACAGCGGAAGGCTGGACTTCATGAAGCGCTGGAGACAGTACATTCAAGGATTTGGTGAACTGACGGATGAATTCTGGCTCGGTCTGTGAAGACATATCTAATAATTTTACTATCCTTTACAGTTAGACTTTAAGCGTTACAGTTGGACTTCAAACCTTGTGTACAACATGTTGTTTATTTGTGCAACAGTATTGAATGGTTGAATATGTATAGATTTTTAGGATGACAATTTTCATTCATTTTCCAATATATGCGCCTCTTATGTTCAAGACCTAACATTTTATTGTGGACCACAGGTCTGGACAAGATCTATGAGCTGACAAACACTCCAACTCGGTATGAGTTGCGCTTTGACCTGGGCTTGGGTTCGGAGCGTGCCTACGCTGTGTACGACAACTTCAAGATTGCACCTGTTAAGCAGAAGTTTACTCTCACCGTTGGCAATTACAGAGGAAATGCAGGTGGGCATTTGTAGATTTGTATAAGCGCCCATTCTCCATCTCCAAAAAACAAACATAGGAACAGATAGATACGCCATTAAAAAAAAAAAACATTTCTTTTCAGGTGACGCCATGACCTACCATCAGGGAAGGAACTTTACCACTGTGGACAATGACAATGACATTGCCCTGAGTAACTGTGCTCTGATGCACCGTGGGGCCTGGTGGTACAAAAACTGCCATCTGGCTAACCTCAATGGCAAGATTGGAGACAACAGGCACAGTATGGTGAGTTCTGTACTTTCGTAAGAAGTATTCAGCTGGATACAAATTACAAGCACTTCTAACATAAGCTCCCAACCCTGTCCCTTGTCAGGAAAGTAACAATATATAATAATATGGACTGCAGTTCCCAAGTAGTGTTACTGAATCTATAATGTCTGTTGTTGATAGCTGAATCACAACTAGTCAACAAATCACCAGAGTCTACATAACTTCTTGACTCTCTGCGCAGTGCTATCGTAATCTTGGCTATGACATTTAGATGATTGATGTTGGGTTGTTATGTTTGATTGTCACCAGTAGAGGGCACTGTGTAGTAAAAAAAAGGGCTTGCTGGGTTCAGAACAGAGTTACATAAGAGTTTACTTTTTCACAGTTTTTGCCCATTGCTTACACACTAAACATGAATGCTTAGACCAAAGCCTCAATACCTAAACGTCTTATAGCATACCTTAAACACTGTGTAACCATAGCTTACCATAACATATTTTCTGCTTTGCACATTGTACGCAATTCTGCAACACACTTATTGTGAAACACTACACACAATGTCTTACATTAGACACTATGTTCAAAAGTGATATCTCCTGTTATCATTGGGAAAACACTTCTATTCAAAATGCAAGCAGATCTGGTAATTGGTAAAACCCACACACATACCTGAAAATACTGAACACCAATCAGTCTGAGGCTTAGCACTACAAATAGACTTCAGGTAAGTTATTGTGTACCTGTTCAAGTGTGTACTTTCACATTGAGTAGGCCTACCCGTGAACAGTTCTGTATTTGCCCCTTTACTCCCCATTTCTAAAACCCCGAAGAATTATTTTCAGTGAGCAAATGAAAAGTATATGACCACCAACCACATACCTGCATGCCTCTTTTGCAAGCAATGGAAGGGTCATGCAGGTGGGGCATTGAGGTGGAGTCAGTTCAAGGGTGGATATGACACACAAGCTGATATTTTCCCCATTGCCATCCCCGAGAGGACATCACTTGCGATGTCAATGAAGACTTGTGACCAGATCTGCATACAAAACAGGATTCATAACCGCCCCCCCACCCCACCCTCACCACGGACACACACACACACACACACACACAATATCAAAATATGCTCTTTTTTTTTTACAGTTTTTGCCCATTGCTTGAACACTTTTTCGGCTCATTGTGTCAAAGCTTTTTTTGGGGGCAGCCGTGGCCTACTGGTTAGCACTTCGGACCTGTAACTGGAGGTTTGCCGGTTCGAACCCCGACCAGTAGGCACAGCTGAAGTGCCCTTGAGCAAGGCACCTAACCCTCCCTGCTCCCCGAGCGCCGCTGTTGATGCAGGCAGCTCACTGCGCCGGGATTAGTGTGTGCTTCACCTCACTGTGTGTACACTGTGTGCTGTGTGTGTTTCACTAATTCACGGATTGGGATAAAAGCAGAGACCAAATTTCCCTCACGGGATCAAAAGAGTATATATACTTATATACTTATACTAAAACTTTACACACAAGCACACAAGACACAACATTGGGAAATAAAGAATTCACATCTATGTCGAATTGAAACTCTGCTATCAAAACCTAACAATACTTTGTCAAAATATCACTCTGATGACAAAATGATACACACTTGCATCGTATGAATAGACTTTCTGATTAGCAGCAACACACTAGTGTACTTTATTTAAAACACTGCAGTCTTTAATTTTCACTGCTTTCATTCAGTTTATCATTTAGCATTCTGTGAAGCTCAATGCAGTACTTACAGTTTTTGTAAAAGGTTTTCTCAAAAAACAAAAATGAAAGTCCTGAAAGGTTACAAATGACATCAACTCAATACTGTACATCACAGTACTTTACAGTACAGTATAGTAAATGCAGTAACACAAAAATACACTACTGTAAAACAAGCTTAGATGTGGTGGACTCTCTGCCCAGCTTCCCTCATTGTCAGGCCATGATTTATCACATGATCCACCAAAGTTTCTCTAATATCATCTGAAATATTGTTCCGTGCATAGCCTCTTCGACCACCTCCTACTCCTCTCTCTCTTTGTCTTCCTCTTCCTCTACCTCTTGCTCTCCCTGCCTCCATGCTTGCAAAGTTCTCAAAATGGCTCAACTTAGGCCTATTTGTGGCTGGCTGATTAGTGTTCAGTTTTGTAAGTAAGTATTTTCAGATGTGTGTCTAAGTGTTTTCAATCACCCAGTGTGTTTTGTATTTTAAATAGATGTGTTGTCCCAATGGTATCCATGAGATTTCATTTATGAACAAAGTGTCTTATGTGTGAAATAGTGTGTAGTGTGCAGGAGCAAGTGTGTTGCAGAATTGTAACTAAAGTGCAAAGCAGCGCTTTTGTTTAAGGTATGGTTACACTGTGTTTAAGGTATAGTAACAAAAGCTTCAAGTTGTGTTACTTTGGTCTAAGCATGTGTCTATAGTGTTCAAGCAATGGGCAAAAACTGTAATAGCAATTTCTCCAGTTATTGTTTGATTTGTTTAGAGTACATTCACTTGCAGCATTGCATTGATAAGTGTGATTATATTTTTCTGTTTGTTTGTTTTTTGTAAAAAACTGCAGTGTTTTATATAAAACACATCAGTGTGTTGCTGATTTGAAAGAGTAATTCAAATGGTGCATGTGTAGTTAATATAGTTTTGTTGCAATAATTACATGTTTGTAATTAGATTGTTGAGTTTCGATTGTAGTGTTTCATTTTGGCATAGATGTGAGTTGTTTGGCGTAGATGTGAGATCTCCAACTGTTATGTCTTATTTGGCTGTGTGTAGAGTTTTGACATAATGAGCCAAATTCTACAAAAAGTGTTTAAGAAATTGTAATGTTTTATGTATGTACGTATGTGTGTGTGTGTGTGTGTGTGTGTGTGTGTGTGTATTGGTGTTAATTATTTTAGTTCAGTGAGTCACTGAAAGTATGTTAATGTCTACTTTTATGACCGTACTGCAAAAAAACAACAACATTATACTCATCAGAGCAGAGATGTCTGATGAAAAAGAATAATAATAAAAAAAAAAATCAATATAGCATCTCTGCTCGGATCTTTCTGAAAGGGATATCCACTATTGAGACTTTCATTATTTAGACCTGGTGACTGTAATCTAGTTTTGACCATCACTGTAATGTAACAGTCTATGTTGGTACTTTATTTCACCAGGGAATGAACTGGGAGCCATGGAAGGGTCACCTCATGTCTCTGGACTTCAGTGAGATTAAGATCCGTCCATTGGGTGCGTTCAGTCGGAATAGGAGGTCACTGATGGCCAAGGAGAAGAAGAGGCTGGCTAAGACTAAATGAGTAAAACAGACGAGAAGGCAAAGCCCAAGAACACCAACATACACACTTACCCTCGTTCAATACAAGAGACGGAGATGAGGCCATGGGGAGTCGGTAACTCTTCACAATACTGTAGAACCTTACCTTGTCTTGAACCCTATGCATCCATATTTTAAAATAGGATTTTTGTATCATAATTCTTTATTTTATATAAATAGATTTACTATGACAAATTGTATTTTGTAACAGGGCAAAAGGGGCATTCCTAAATACGGAGTATGCTGTTCTTTCAATGTCTGTCTACATTACACATTCAGATTACACAACATTGTTGTTAATTACTGTAGCACAAGTACTCATTACTTCTTAAACTGCTCATTTTTTAAACTGCTAATTTCATATTTGTTACATACTGTAGACGGCTGATACTGTATGGGAAATAGTCTTGGCTATATCATTGGCTTGTTTTGTTCCAAATCTTTTCACCAGCATCAACTGTCCTCTGCTTTATGTCCGATTATTTGTTTTCCACATCGCCTGCCCACTCCACATGCGGGCGGCTTGTGTTAGAGAATGTTGTATGATTTAATGTAAACCTATGATTGTACGTTCCAGTGTGTACTGTAGTTGTACTATATTTGTGCCACGAGTCTGTGTCACACTATTTCACAGATAATTAAAGTGTCCTGAAATGGACCGCATATGGCGTCTCAGAGAATCTAATGTGTGACCTGCAACACCTGGCAAGTTAATGTGTTGGCATACTTTTTAAAGTGTGGTTTTAGCCTTGATTGTCAAATGAGTGTTTTTTTTTTTAATCTCCTAAAATTGCTGTGTATTAAAATGATTAATTGGGCACATTAGCACATAAAACAACTCACAAAATGCACAAATATATGCTAATTACTAGAATTACGATAATTTGACATTTTACCCAAGAGAAACTCAGTCAAGGTAGAATATCTAGATAAATATCTGTCTGTGTACACTGCTGGTTTCCATTGACTTAGAGTAGGAACACTGATTTCCAAACCCTTAGTTGGGATGCTAGCCCATGAGTACGGGAGAGTGTAATTGATATATCGGTATGGTTAAAGGGTGAAGGGTGAAATTGCTTTACCCTGACAAATCAGATGAGATGAAACAATCATCTGAAAAGACACCAGTGGAAATGAAAAGGTAGAGAGTGTGAAAGAGAGAATGGGGAAGGGCTGGGGGCAAAAAAAAGGGAACATGAAAAAATTATACAAAGCGAGTACAGGGATGGCTAGGGATGGGGGGGCACAACATAGTGCATTCTGGCAAGAGGCTGGAATGGAAAACAAATTAGTGAGAATGAGAGAAGAAGTAGAGAGCAGAAAGTAGAGAGACAGAAAGTAGAGAGACAGAATCTCAGGGCTGGTGGCGACATGAAGAGTCTAGGCCAGAGGCATGACATAGAGGAGGATGGCAGGAACACAGCCAGAGAACTTCATTAGAGAAATGGACAGGGGATGGGTTCTGTGGTGCGGGAGGGCCTGTCTGAACCACTGCCAGCGGACTGCCCTGTACCAGAGCAACCAGTGCGGCTTTCACCTAACTGGGTGAGTCAGCGCTCGTTAGCCACGGGCCGAAGCATTGCTTTTGAAAGGGGTCTGTTGCGTGTCCTCTCCCCGCCCCATCTCCCGAGCCCCGGTCAGTCGGTCTGTCCAGCACGTCAGCGGGAACAGGGGCCGTTTGTCTCCACGGTTTTTGGGGGGAGGGGCAGGACGGGGCCAGACCCATGCATCACGTCACGTCACGTCACCGGGCTGGCCAACCTCGCAAAAAGGCCGGCTGGCTGCCCAGGCAGATTTTCCCCTGTGAGCACTCAGCATTCCCCTGGATGGCTAAGCCTGGGCCTGCACCGGGATGATGGCCTCTCTCACACAGGGAGTGGCTGCAGCAGAAATAACACACAGACACACACACACACACACACACAAAATGTACATCACACAATCTGCTTTTGTCAGTGTATACCCCGGTAGGATAGGACATTGTACGCACGACAGGTACGTAAATGAATTAAATTTGGCAGGACCCACTGCATAAAAAGGCAAAACAGACTTCAGAAGAAAATAAATAGGGTGAGGGAATGGAAATGAAAAAGAGGTGCACTGTCAAGGCATATGTAGTTCTTCTAAAAATGATAGACACATACTCTGGAACCTTTCAAAAGGTTTGGTCTTGGTTCAATCACATTTGGCTTTGTGTAATTAAATTTCCCCAAGAGGCAGAAACATCAGAAGAAAAATACTTTTTATTTTGTACTGCCTTTCAGAAAAGATATTGTAACAGACAAAAAGATCTTCATGCAGCAGCTAGTTTTGGCCAAAGCACACAGTCAGTATATTGTTGATTCAGCATGTTTACACTGGATGAAGACACCTAGGACAAAATGTGTTGTGCATAATTGGTGTGTGTTCAAAGCAGTGCCATTGCAGGGGCCTGTTGCACAAAAGCAGAATTAAGACATCCGGGATAAGTTACTGAGCTGCGCTCAATGAATCCAAAACAAGAGCGTACAGGCTTAATTGGTTGCACAACGAGCAAGCCAGGATGAGCAGACACGGATTCATCAAGCCAGGTGAAACCATAGACATAATATACTATAGACGCTGCATCGACCGCTACTCCCTACTAGCGCTGACGAGACGTGGAGCTGCCATCTTGGACCGGTTATCCACTCCACTCAGTGTAATCTGTTTGGCCGGTGCATGGCAACTAGAGCGGCTTCATTGTTTCTTCTACGGTGTGAAGTAGGTAGATAGCCTTCTCACAACAGCAACAAACAGCAACACCTCTGTTAAGGAGAATATTGCAACTAGTTCCGCGACCACCACGTGCGAAATGGTTAGGCACTCCCGTGACGTCACATTGTCGCATGACAGGTCGGGAATGGCGATATGTAAAAGTTAATTAATGATCACAAACGTTTAAATAATGACAGTGGGTCTAGTTATATGTGATAACAATGTGTAGTGGGCAGTGGAATAACTATTGGTTTCCGTTTGTGGTGACTGCTGACTGAGATAAGGGATGAGATTAAATAGATCCTGGAATTTAGCCTGGTCTGGAGCAGGCTAGCTCCCTAGAATAAATCGCCATGGTGATTTATACCATAACATATCCTGCTGCCCCCTATCCTGCTTTTGTGCAACTGGATCACGGATAAATTGAGCCAGGATAACCAAGATATCCCGGCTTAATCCCTTATCCTAGTTTTGTGCAATAGGCCTCTGATGGTGATATTGGGAGGGGTGCGCACACACACACACACACACACAGATCTCTAACATGTCCTCTCCCAAGCAAAAGTGTAAAATGAAAAACACACTCCCCTTAAACACATTCCCCTAGAAAAAAAACAAATGTCCTCTTGATGGTCAAAAGCACTGTCCTTCAGTCACCTAGTATGAAGAAAGTAGAGTAGTACAGCTACTTTGTGTTAAAATGAAAACTAGCAGGACTCTATTTCCTTATCATAATATATTCTTGTTGCAATGATTCCTTGTGAAATAAATAATAATTTGCATCTATTTCAAATGACATTTTACCCACCCATACTAAATATGTTGTGCAATCTTATTACACGGCTCTTCAGAGTGCTGCAGAAAGTTCCATTCACATGAATGGGCCTTCCCAACGTTCGGGCCTATGTTAAATCTATTTATTATACGGCTCTTCACAGTGCTAGTAGAACGCTCCATTGACTTGAATGTGATTTCCCAACGTTCTACGGTAAAATATATTTTAATGTAATTACTGCTGCAAACATATAATTACCGCTGTCAATGGCAACGGGTTTTGTGCTGCTGATTTAAGTTTTTCATATCACTTCGCAAGTAGTCCGGTCACTTCTTGCATTGGAACTTCAATCAAAAGTGAAAGCAGACAGTTGATCAGCTGTGTTCTAAAGAATGTTTGATTCAAGTTCAGCATGTGTTGCAAACTATTTGTTTCTCAGCCAAAGCTACAACGAAACGGTAACAAATAAGTGTAAAGAGACATATCGTGGAGTTTATTTTTTCGTTTTGGCAAGTAGCCGTATAATAAGCGGGATAATGTATAGAACGCCGGTCATTACTGGGAAAATAAGTCCCTTCAGGGTGAAGCAAGACCCCTCCGCTGGCGTGTCAGGGTCCGGTTTGCCCTGTCAGGACTTATTTTCCCAATAATGACCGGCATTCTATACATTATCCCTCACATAATCACCGGCAAAGTATATAATCACCGCTGTCAATGGCAACGGGTTGATTAACGTCTTTCATATCCCTCCGCAAGACGTCCGTTCGCTTGTTGCAATGGAATTTCATTGAAAGGGAAAGTAAGCTAGTAAGACGTTGCCACGCAACACCTGAAACTGTCAAGTTCTATCTGTGTGGTGAACTATTTATTTTGTCAGCGGAAGACACAAAACCATAGCAAAATCATTTTTAAAGACCCATTGTGTTTCTTTTCTCGTTTTGGCAAGTAGCCGTGTAATAAGCGGGATAATGTATTGTCCACTGGTAATTATCAGAAAATAAGTCCCTTCAGGTCGAAGCAAAACCCCTCCGCTGCGTGTCGGGGTTCTGTTCTCCCTGTCGGGACTTATTTTATGATAATTACCGGCGGACAATACATTATTCCTTACATATCTGGGCTATACTCTGAGAGTGGTATGAAAATGCAAATGTTATATAGCCTATTAGAGAGCAGTTCTATTTTTGCCTGGATTGCTTCCTTTGGCGTAGATTTGAAATCCACCGTTCCTATGGTGATGACAAAATAACCTTAGCTCTGTTCTAGTTAAATACAGAGGCAGTCCATATGGAGTTGTTAATGACTTTAATTTAAATCATTGAAATATCTCCTTGCCTTCTGAGATATGATCTGAGTAAAATAACACCAGTGCAAACATCCTCCATAGCCTCTTATGGGACGAGTTTGAGATATCCTGTCAGTGCTGAGGACAGTGATACAGTATTTCAAAAAGGTTTGGGACAAGATCTTCAGTCTAAGTATGTCAGAGACTTCAATCTCTTTTTCAGGATGTTTAGCATCCTCCAAATTGTCAGGATAGGTCACAAATTGCACCCAACAATACAGTTTTTACATTACAATACAGCATACACAAACTCTTTCTCTCTCAAACACACACACACACACGCACACACACACACACACAAACTCTTTTTCTCTCTCAAACACACACATACACACACACAAACATGGTGAAGGGTTCTTCTGTCAGGCACATTCATTGTCCAATCCGTCAATCTACAGTTTCACGCAGTACCATGATTTGTACCTTTTACCAAAAGAAAGAGTGAAAAAGTAAAAAAGAGAAAGAAATGTGACCAGTCATCCATCTCAGACCTGAGTTTGTACGTAGAGGGTGGTGTCCTCTAGTCTACACCATACTCAATCCCACCACGTCGGGAGTCATAGGTCCAGATTTGACCGAAATCCACAAGTCCTCGTTTTTCGCCTTGCCATTCTTCTTCCGTCGCTTCTCCGCCCTGTGTCCGCCCGCGCCATCTTCGCCGCCGCTGCCGCGGCAACAGCCGCAGCATCGGTCGTGGCGGCAGCAGCAGCAGTGGCAGCACACCACCAGCGCGGTGGCCAACACCACCAGCGGCAGGGCCAGCAGCACCACCAGGCACACCGTGTTGTAGATGCCCTGGTCGTGCTTGCTGGTGGCCGTGTTCCACAGGTCCGAGAAAAAGCCCAGAATCTCCTCCTGCATGGCGGCTCGAGTTCAGACGGTCCCTCACCCCTGCCCTGCCCTGCCCTTCCCCTCTCTCAAGCCTCCTGTCGGATCATGTACGGATGCGGGCGGCACAGACGCCCGGTCTGTCTGTTTTTCTCCAGGCACCAAGCGCAGCTGGACAGAGGAGAAAGTGGCAGGAAATCTGATTAAATCCTGTGAAGGGGGAAGCGGCGGGCTGTGAGTGTGGGTGTGAGTGGGGACGGGGGTGATTTTCCCATCAGAGAGAAATAATCTTAGTTCAGGCCACTTGATCTCAGTCCGATGCTGCTCTCAGGCTTGCGTCGGCCTCTGGATTGGGTTAACTCCTCTGATGTGGCTGAGCATCCCATCTGAGGGGAAATCTCCCTCTCTCTCTCTCTCTCTCTCTCTCTCTCTCTCTCTGTGTAAGACAGGAAGAAGGGTACTAAGGGAAACTGGGCGCACAAGGGGATGGGTGTGGGGTCGCTGGGTTGGTAGATCTGATGCACACAATTATGCTTTCAATCCCAGGAAAAGTGCCTTCCTTGGCCCTCCAGGGACCCCGTCTCCAGGGCTGCAGACCAAAGCATGGCTTATGGAATGTGCTTCTTTGAAATCATGAGGTTGCCTCAACCCGATTCCGATCTTGTGTGTGTGTGTATGTGTGTGTGTGTGTGTGAGGGGGGGGGGGGTCAGCAAGGCCTGCAGGTCAAGACAGGTCTGTTTTACGAGGCGCGGATTCCAACTCTCGCCGTCACTCACTCGTTCTCTCGCTTCTCTTCGCTCGCGCTCCCGCACTCTCTGGAGAATCCAGCTCTATTTTAATCCTGTCCGATCTGAGTCACGCAGACCTGATGGAATGAGGGCATTTCTGTGGGAGAATGACAGAAGAGGAGAAGGAGAGAAGAGAAAGAAGGGTGAGAAGCAAGTTTTTTCATGAAAGAGAGAGAGAGATATGAGTTCAGTGAACTACAGTCAGCATATGTATCTGTCAATCTTTTTAAGTGGCTTATTTAGGCTTGTGCTCATTAATTCTTGAAAGTGTAAGCCTTGTTCTGCTCATGGGCTCTACTGAGGGAGTCCCATCAGTCAAGACTAATATCACAATCATCTCAAAACACATGATAATAGTCAGGATTACATGCCCCAAATCACCATGCAGCATCCACTTGGCCTGACCTCGGTTAAATGTTCATCTGTTTTTATCTCCAATGACTTTGCATCTCATCGACTTAAAAATACCTACAGAAGGGTGGGAGTTTGGCTTTTGAGAATGTCTGCTATATCGCATTACACAAACAGGTTAAATTTAGCGGATTGTGGGGGGAAATGTTAAGGATTTGTATAATCAAGCTCTTGTAGGAACAAAAAACCTTGTTATGTGTAACAACAATGTATCAATGTACATTTACGGTTGTTCATTTTACACTAGTAGACAAAGCCTCTGCATGGGCTGATATGCACTGAATGAACGAAGAGGAAGACCAGACAAGGAAATATGCTGTAGTCATCATCATGTAGTGCTGATTTCTTCCCAAGCATGGTAATGGCATATAATCTGTAACTGTGGGATCGACGCTTGCATTCTGCCTTGACCTTTCAGTCCATGTGTGAAATTGCTTTGGCCACAATCAACCGCACTTCCTCTCCTTCATCACCTAACAGGAAGAGTCTCGCAGCCGCGACGACTTGCTCTTTGACGCTTACAACACACCACATTTGTTGAGCTCAGCCTGAGAATGTTGAGAATGAGACTACTCCATTATAGCTGATTCTGTTAATGTTAATGCTGTTAATGCCCACACCTACAGTACCACTCACGACTGCAACGAGTTTAAACACACACCCATGGTATCCTCCATAAGAGTGACTTGTGTGTGTGTGTATTGTTTGAAATAAGGTGGGATGGAGCTGGACTTTAAGCTGTATGTCACCTTAATTAAATGTAAATAATAAATGTGCTGCTTTGGGCAGGTGTCTTGTGTCTGACAGAAACAGGAACAAAAAAAGGTTCAGGCAGAGAACTTTTTTTCTCACTCAGCTGTAGAAGAGAGCAAATTGAACTTATATGGTTTCATTTCATCTTTTGAGACAGCTTTCACAGTTTTCCTCTGGGAGTTTCCTTGCTTTGAGTTTCCAGCAGCAATTGTTACCAAAGACAATAATTTATCTTCTTGTGTTAGTGTAGTACTATTGATTTATCAGTATATCGAGGACGTTTTTTTTTTATCACTCTCATTTCTGCTCTTGCAGAGTTTGCAAAGGGGGTGAGAGTGAAGCAGTAAACAGGAAGACTCTCTTGGCTTCAGACAAAGCCAGGATGAGGCCGAACTGTTCTGTGATGGCATCAGTCAAATACTGCTATTTAAAGAACCTCAACTACACATTACAAGACTTATGGACACGTCAAAATAGATGTTTGATGAAACTGTTACTCAGTAACAAGCTGTTTTCACTAAAAAGTTCATTTAAGAGTACTTTTAAGACTAAAGTATAGTACAGTTAGTACAAGGTATATACTTTCAGAATATATACTGATTTGTTGTTTGGCCTGGTGGATTTTAAACTGACCTCTAATGATCTTCTCATGATACAAGAGAGGGTATTGTCTGACCTTTTGAAGTTTTACGGTTACAAGAAATCTTGAGCTTAACTGAAGAAAAAGAAGAAAAAAAACTGATCCATAACCTTCAGATTGTTTGAAATAAAACCACATTTACTTAAACCTTTACCCCTGCTTGTAAACACGAGTTATCTCGAGTTAATGTCCTGTGTCTTGTATTCATCTAATTACAGTAATGCATGCTGGTAGGGGGTTCCACTTAAAATGGAGTATTTGTGCTCAAGAATGATCTGAATCTGAATTCAGTTCTGGTATTCATTAATCCCTTTGTTGACAGTCAACAGATACTGACAAATGTCACTACAGCTCAATATCAGCCAAGCATACTGTACACACACACACACAAACACACACACACACACACACACACACACACACACACACACACACACACACATACACATACACACACACTCACACTCACACACACACACACACACACACACACACACACACACACACACACAAACATCACCTCCAACAACAACAGCAACTATTTCTCTCACAACAGCTCATGTTCATATTCAACAGTCTTTGTAATGGTAAGAACTACACCTGCAGCGTATCATTTCAAATGTTATCATTTACCTTCCCAATCTTCTTTAACAGGTTTCAGCAAGTTGCTTACAGCTTGTCTGTGTTTAGTTCGCCCCAACGTGTCATTCTGTCTATATCCTCTGTCAGTGCTGGTAATGTGTCCACCGTTTTCACCTGAGCGATGAGTTAGTCCCTGGGTCGGTCTCCCTGTCCCTCCTCTGTGACCATGCTGACTAAAAGAGCCCTCTGTCTGCCCCGCGCACCGCTGAGCCAAGCACGCTGCATTCTTGTGGTTACTTTATAAACACAACTTCCCAGTGATGTCACAAGCAAGGGGGGCAGGGTTTGGGTGTGGGGCTGACGGAAATGTATGAGTGTGCTTCTGTGAATGTGTCTGTGCATGATGTGTGTGTGTGTGTGTGTGTTTGTGTCTGCGTGTGTTGTGAACAACATGGTTGAGGGTGTACAACATCCCTCTACAATTATATGATTAGATTTCATAAAGGTCAGAAAGAGAGTGGTACAGATGCTTGGTAAAAGTGGTAAAGCCAACCTTAGTTTCAGACATGTTGGTGTTTTTGGTGGCCCTGGCTTATAAAGAGCTATCTGGTTTATATTCTCCATGTTCCTTTCATTCAGGGTGAAATTAGCTGAACATTTCTGGATTGACAGCATAGAGATTGACACATGCTGGTATATTCAACACTTTACATAGAGCAACTTGGTCCATGAGTCTTGGTGAATATCTTATGCAAACACCAGAAAAACAGCCACTGTGAATTTCCCCCTTTGACATAGACTCACTGATTTTAGTCTTGATAGGCAATGTGAGTAATGCTGTGGGTGAGGCCTGCTGTTTGTGAGATTAAAACTGTGAGATTACATCAGTATCAGTGGACATACTGTGGTGTATGTGTGGTTTTCAAATCAGAAGTCCACTTAGTTTTAACTATTTCAGGTTAATTTTCTAAACGGCATCCCAGCTGCAGTTTATCGACTGAATTATAGTTGATGAGTATGAGAGTCCTTCTGTGACTTTGTGCTGGGTACTCTACATCCTCCCACTCTCACAGGAAGTGTGCAGAAGCAGAAATGAAAGGTTGGACGCTCATGATCACACCCTTCACATTTCTCTCAGAGCTGCTGCTTAGTATGTTTCACAGATCACCCCTCACCATCAGATATTACCACAAAATGACATCACCGTGACAACCCTATACAGGAACCCTTAGGTTATGTGTATCATGTGAGCTATACATTGTCATAGTAAAAGGTAGTGTACCAATTACAGTGAAATTCTTATTTGAAAGCTTCTTCACTTGCAAATCAACCAAAAGTGGCCTTTCTTTCAGGCATGGCACTTTGTTGCATGTTGCCTTTTACACTGGAGGAACTATATGAGTTGTCGGAGTATTTAGCAGTAGCGATGAAAGACGCAGTGAAAGACGACATCCTGAGTGATGAGCAAGCTTTTGTCCAAAGGAAAAAATGGCTTCAAATTCAATGTCAGCCCTTCAGTCACCAACAGACTATGTGTATGTGTGTGGTTACTTTTCTGGCGCTCTTCTCTTCAATATGATCATGTTTACTTGAGATGTGAATGGGTCTGTCTTTGCTACTGGAGCTGTCCTTGTCCTTGGTCAAAGCGATTGGTTTGTTGGTCAAAGCGATTGGTCTTTTGTTCACGCAGAACAAGTCTCAGTGCTGATACCTGGGCCATCACATTTTTTCCTATGAAAAGGCACTATACAACCAGTTGTGTCTTTCTGGAAAGATATATGTGCCTTTCAGATGATTATTTTTTTTTAAATTCTTCCTTTCCAAACAACTTTCGTCTAAATTGAGAATTGCTTTTCTGTTAGCAATCATTCTGTGTAAGAGCTCATTTAGGACCTGTGCCAGTGTGTGTGTGTGTGTGTGTGTGTGTGTGTGTGTGTGTGTGTGTGTGTGTGTGTGTGTGTGTGTGTGTGTGTGTGTGTGTATGTCTGTGTGTGTGTGTATGTGTGTGTGTGTGTGTGTGTGTGTGTCTGTCCAACTCTTAGTGAAAAGTTGATCGGGTGGCTGTGTGTGAAAGCTAGGGCCAAATATAGTGCAGACCTCTCGTTGCTAACCAGTCGCAAAAGCAAAGGAGGCAGTGAGTCACTGTAATAAAATGTATCAGCTCAGTGCTAGGAAAACAAGGAGGGACTCAAGACAGGGCTCTGTGTGTGTGTGTGTGTGTGTGTGTGTGTGTGTGTGTGTGTGTGTGTGTGTGTGTGTGTGTGTGTGTGTGTGTGCATGGCAGAGGTTCTGCCCTATATGGAGGTGCCCCAACCCTATTTCTAGTTAGTTTTTTAAAGGAGATTGATAATAAACCAGGACATAAATAGAAAGCTTTTACTTACTTTGGCTCAAGCTTTTGTACAACGCGCTTTCATTTGTGGCTTGCTCGATCTCTTCAAATGTTTCAAGTGGTGGAAAATACAGATTTCCAAATGTCATTTCACATTATCCAACATTTGCATAAATGGGTATTACAACATTTAAAATGTACTGATAATGATTGGGTGTACTGGGTGTTGCTTTAAGTGTGGGTGTATTGTTTAAACCCTGTCTAAAGTGCTTCATGGGATTCTTTGTGATTTTGTAATCTGTCCTCCAACATCCACCAACACTGCAATCTTCAGTAGCTGATCTTAATAAAGGCTTCGTAAGTAGGCTTCACTATAGTTTCTGGTAATGAGATGTGAAAATGGTTAACATTTACCTTTAAGATTACTAAAGTTAAGTTAAGATTAATAAGGTTACGGTTATTAATACTAAAGTACAGCTATAACCTAACTATACATTCATAACAATTCATACTAACTGGCTGATTCATGTTGATATGGTGCATTTGTCAACTTGTTGTCAAATTGACTTTACACACCAGTCAAGTGCTATCAATAAGATTAAGCTTTGACATAGTCCCAAAGTAAGTATTACTAGTGTGTCTCCATCATGTAGTAGGTCCAAAAAAATAAATAATGACGTACAGCAGTGGTTCTTAACTGGTCTGGCTTTGGGACCCACAGTTTCCGATGTTCATTTAGTCGCGACCCATATATTTGTTTAGTGTTCAAACCAACAGATACGGTGAACTACAGTATTATTACCTTACTTGAACTGAGACAGGGGAAATTTGCTTGCCGCAATACAGAAAGGGAAGTGTTGTGCTCCTCTATTGAAATCATTACATTCTCACACCACAAGCTTCCTGTTTCTTAAAAGAGTCTCTTCCCTCACATACACTCTGTCCAAATGTGATGCTGACTTCAGCAAAAGGAGCATGAGGAGAATGGTGTATATAGTGAGCAGCTAAACATGCACTGTAAGTGTGATCATGACAGTCTGAGGAAAGAAGCACCGATGCAGGCGAGACATTTCCTGCTCGGTGCATTTATAAGAAACCTGTGTTTGGATCGCCTCACGTGGCCAATGTGGTGGGATGGGACACTTTTTTAATTCTTCATTTGAGAAGCCTCACTAACTTTATTTCTGTTCTCAATTATTCATGCTCGCACTCATATTTCAAGGCCCAGTCACTAGTCACAGGCATTAATTAATCGTGACAGGTACTTGCCCTTCATGAGTTAGTGATTTTCAAAAATCGCAATCATTTAACTATTGGCCCATGCACTTCTCAAAGGAGAATGAGACAGCGGTCATATGCCATTTGTGAAAAGTATTAACACTTAACATTTCTCATTTTGGTAGCTGGCTGTAGATTTTCCCATTATAGCCAAGCCATATATGTAGAAAAATCTCTCACAAGACAGTACCTTCATAGTCAGGAAAATATTCACTCCTGAGTGCAAGAAACAGTATGGAACAGTATGAACGTGTGGGCAGTATAGAGACTGCAGGAACATAACTTTATTACTAGGACAGTTGCTCAGATGCTGTTTTTTTATGTCCATAACTTTCCAAATTGAATTGGTACATTTAATCGTACTGCCTGTTTTGCGAACGTGCCAAAACAGAACACCAATCCATCTGTCGCCACTCATACATGGCTTTACAGCTTTGTTGCTTTACTTACAATATGCTACATAAACCATTATCAGGGAATAGCCTGTGCACTAATTCATTTCCCTGGTGATAGGGCCATAAAACTATGCAGAGAGAGAGAGAAAGAGAGAGAGAGAGAGAGAGAGAGAGAGAGAGAGGTTTCCATATGGACAGTAAGATGCGTTGGATCCCTTCCAGTGAGAGCCGGAGAGCCAAAGATAATAAGTCCCTGTAAAGAAAAGGCCTCCCAGACCTCGAGTAACATGACTTATTTCAACAACGGGGTCTGTAGCCTTAAGAGACACTTTAGCAGATGATAGACTGTGTGCCACAGACATGACAGAAAGGAACAAAAGCACACCGAGGCAGCCAGCGCGCCCAAACACAGTAGCTGAGAGGCTGCGTGCTGTGATGCCTGCGAGCAGCTATATAGCACAGCACGGCTGAGAGGACTGAAAAGAAGCAGTGCTTCCACAGGGCCGCGGGCCTCCAGGCAGTGCCACCGGGCCGCATTCCTATTCTCCTGAGATGACCCGCACTGCGCCCTACAAAGACACATTCCTCATTGTGCCAAATGCAACGCGGCCATTCAAGCACGGTTTACATAGGCACGGAACCAGAGCAGGGGCGTCAAGAAAGTGGGTTTGATGTGCAGTGGCAGCAGTACATGCGGGGGCACTAAAAGGCAGCTTCTTAAAGTCCTCATGTGAACAGAATCTGTAAAATAGCATCAATCTTACATCTCTAGTCGCAAATGGTAATTCTATGCATAGATGTGGTATTGCTTTGAAATCATATTATTCATTGTGAGGTGTGTGTGTCTGTCTTGTGCATATAGCGTCGTAAAAATGTCAGTTGGAAGCTGGAAAAGTAGTCATACTGTTGTGGGAAAAGATTATCACTCATTGTTGCTTTGACATACTTTATGTAGAGTCAAGCTTTGATGTACTTTATGTAGAGTCAAGTTTATGTGTTATGACTCCATTCCAGTTATCACTCCACTTGACTCCATACCTGCTGAAATAACTTGAATGTGTATACAGGCGATGGTCTGGTCTTTTATGTGTCTGTGTGGGACACACAATCCAGTGGAGCCTCTAGTCTCTGTTTAAGAAGATCCCCATATTACGCTTTCCACAGCATTCACAACAAAATAATTGTCCTTACAGTCACACAGATAAGTGACAATTTATTTGACAACTCTGTCATAAAATTGGCACAACCAAGTCATAAACATGTAATGGCAGGTGCTACTGTATATTTTGCGTCATGACAGTCAGTCAAGTGATAAGACAGGGTCACATTTTTTGGTATATTAGGACAGTCCTCACAATACATGGCTGAGCAGATAGCGCCACATGAAAAAAAAAATGTCTGGTGGTACAGAATAGTAGATCTATCATAGCAATGGAGACATGACACATTTATCTCAGAGAAACATTTGTTGTGAGAACAAATGACAGAGTGTGGAAGTTGTCTTGACACTATAACATGCTTATGTTGGGATTGTGACAGGGAGCTAAAATGCCACTGCCAGCTTGTTCCTGGAATTATTTACTTTACTTGATAAGCTTCAGATTTCATCTGAAATACATGTGCCTTAAAAAATATGGCTAATGAGATTTGGCTATTTCATCTCATTGATCATTTTAGAATTTGTTGGAATGGGTTTAAAACATTTTCAACACTGAGATTGAGATTAACATCTTTGCCAATGTGCTAAATCTGTAAATTTGACATGCCACAGAAGCTTTATGGCATCACAGTTAAGTAGGCTATGTTATTTGTGACATTGGTGACATGCATTTTCACATATATTCAATCTGAAAACATGTGTATCAAATACAAATCATTGCTCTGAGTGATACAGAGAGCATGCAGATCAAGTGAAGTCTTACCTCAAATTGGCAGCAACTTCATGGGGTGGTGCACAGCTGATTGACCAAGTGACCCTGCGTGCTCGTTGTCTCCTGTAAACAAATATTGCAATAGTTCCTCCTCTTCTTTATCTGTCTGGTCTGTGTGCTTTCGCTTCCTTCTCCTCTCCTGCTGTTTTCTGTGGAGTCTCTGATTTTTGCGCTCCCCCTAGCCAGTCCTCCCACCGGCGGCCGTGTAGCCTCCCATTCACTTGTCAGGGTTGATTAGCTCTGAGTGCCCAGTGGCTTGTAAAGATCTGGAATGGGGGGGGGGGGGGTTGGAAGTTGTGTATGAGTGTTTGAGGCGTGGGGGTGGGACTGATGGTGTGCCTCGCCGCCTTAGATCAAGCTCATCCCGGCAGCCCACACAGGGGAAGGGGCTTCCGTCGGAGAGAGGGCCATCATAACCTTCGTGTGTGTGTGTGTGTGTTGCTCTGAGCGACTAAGAGCGAGTCTCTGCGTGGTGTTTGTTATACTCACGGGCCACTTGTGTATAAATATCTCTGCACTGGCGCTAATCTGCGGCTCAGCGTGCTGTAAGAAGGACGCTGAGAGTGAAGAAGGTAATGAGGGTTTAATGGAAGCACTGGCCTACCAGTGCGCTGCTTGTTCAAGGATCAGGAAGGTCAAAGGTGTGTGTGTTTATTTGTGTGTGTGTGTGTGTGAAACTCCATGGCTGACCCTGTGAGAACTTTAGCCTTGAACTCAGGTTGACATTGTACTATTTGTCAGAGTAAGTGTTTCTGGGTCTAGCATTACTGAAACAAGAGGATCTTAGAATAGCCCAAACGCTTCAGGTCTGACCTATAGCACAGTGGTTTGCTAGGGTTGACAGATGCAGAATTTGCGCTGAAACATCCTTTCTGCATTGCTTAATAGCCTTTGGTCCAGTTAGTTGGCTTGTTATTTCACACAACAAAGTTTGAAGAGATACGACAGAAATGCAAATAAAACATTAGTGTGAACAGTGAATCATGAGCCCAATAGCAGATTACATTAAAACGTGTGCATCTAAATGGAAATTAACAGTATGATTTGAAATGCATACAACATTCCATACACTCATATCTCATTGGATTACTTGCCAATGTGTACTCATTTGGGAGATCAAGGACAGAGAGAGGGAGAGAGAGAAAGACTTATTGAGAGATGAAGATATATGAAGGTTATAAATAAGGTTTTAGGGTGTGCGAGAGAAGGGCTCATTTCCTGTGTTGATATGGCTCCGCTCTCAGGAATGTTACTACTGTCCACCATGATTTAAAACTCTGCAACACTACAACATGGGTGTCAAATGGAGAAACAGAGAGAGGAGAGACATATACAAAATGCCCATAAGATTACTGGAAACACAGAACACAAGGAGAGAAGGAAATTGTTTTGGAAGATTTTATTAATATGTAGAAAATGTATTAAAAAAGGAACTATACAGCACGTTTATGCCAAACTAGAACTAATCTGATCCATAGCATTAATATTCAAGGTTATCCAACGGAACTCTGTCACAGCATAAGAGCCTCCCGAACCCATTTCCACATTGTCAGCATCTTCATGGCATGCAATATTCATATCTCTGGGGATATTGAGAGTCGTGGAGGTAAAAGAGGTAAAGGATTTCAACATTCATCAAATTCCGCAAAAAAAAGAAGTAAAAAGAACATGTTACTTTCTGTTTTAAACTGTGAATGTCTGTAATTGTGACATGTAGGCATGTGTATATCTATATATAGCGTTTCGAGAATAAGAGAACAGAAAATAAAAGTTTAGCACACAGTGGACATGAGAGAAGGGGATGTGGGACACAGGGCTGTCCAAGTGATCTGCCTGACACACATTTCAGACTGTATAAAGTTTGACTTGTGAATGGTTAAGAGGATGAGAAAGACAGCCAAGCATGGAGGCTTGGAAATGCTTCTACCATATGCTGAGCAAATAAATAATGGAGCAAAATCTGTAGTGTGCCTATCTTGAAAGGGAAACAGGGGGGGGGGGGGGGGTTTGAGGATCACTATTTTTAGTCATTGTGGAGCATTACACGCCCAAGTTCTCATCGTCTTAACTTAACACTTTTTTTTTTTATTGCATGTATTGTTGCAGTATGGATTATCTCACTGTCTGCCATGTGTGAGTCCAGCTACTGACTACTCATTTGAACAAGTCTGCATCGGCTTTATGTAATCAACACAGAGTGGCAGTGTGGGACGGTCTAATACGGTCCCACATCCACGGAGGCCTAAGTGTTTGACCGGAGCACAGCGCAGGCCAGTGTCGTCCCTCTGAGGGGTGGCCTGTGTGTGACTGTGAGGAATGCCAGATGAAGACACCACACAGCCGCTTACAGGCCTCATTAGGAGGGAGTTTGTCAGTAAACTGGGGCTCAGTGAACTGTGCCATTCTAATACACAAGGGGACCAAAGTAGCATATGGGGCCATCAGTGCCACTCCCCAGCACCACCCAACAGGAGTTATGGCGAGAGACAGTAAGTGTGTGTGTGTGTGTGTGTGTGTGTGAAGGGAGCTCTTCATTGAATCCTATACATGTAAATAACTCTCAAACAGAACTAATATAATCCTACCTGGTGAAATATCAATCATTTATACTGCAGATCTGCACACATCAAATCAAAGCAGAACAACAACATTCAAACCTGATTATGCGCTGAAGTGTAATGTCATAAAATGGGTCTACGTTTGATACTGTTCATGTTTTGTATGCATGAATACATTACTGTTAATTATGGGCCTCACTCTTGCATTTCCAGTTCTCTGTGTTATCCATTACTCTTTGCAACTGGGCTTAATCACATTTGCATTTTGTTGAAAGCAGACACACAAACCAACAAAATACGATCTGAAATAAAAAGAGGAATTGCGAGGTGAAATAAGACTTCTCCACCAACGTGGAGGAAAGCCTGAATTACTAAACAAAACATACATACATGGTTTAGGTTACATCACTGTTTGTTAGAAGATTATGAAATATCTTCAGATTTTAAATAAAGTGGTTATTGGTAATGTAGGCATATGGGTGTCAAATGTGCTGAAAAGTTATACTTCTTGAGGTAAAATCACATTGTTTGAGTAAACATAAAATACAACACTTATCAGAAAGCACAAAGGGACATTGCATCTGTTACAGTCTTCCGTCTACAGTTCTCCATAAAGCCATAATTTTCATATCCTGTACAAAATACATTGAGGCAAAGGCAATCTACTGAGCAAATACACATCCTACTCTAGCTTTTAAAAGAAGAACTCCTTCAAGGGATCGCCAGCCACTCTTGTCAGAGTTCACTCTGCCACTGCCTGCCATGTGTCGCTTTCTATCTGGTCAATTTGTTCCAGAGAAGAAAAACAAACACTTCTTTCTCGAGACGTTATCGTGACACATTTCCTCGGTTGCGCTGGTGACATTAATCATATTGTTGGCATGCTAAACGGTTTTAGCGCCTTGTGTGACTTGCTGCATAAGTCAGGGGCGGTTAGAGCGGAGGTTTTGAGATGTGTCAAAGTTTCTTGGCATCTACCATGGACGGTAAGACCGACTGGGCTCTTCCCTGCACTTATAGCACATGCTAATAGTCTAGAGGACACACAGGAACATGGAGTCACTGACAATTTCAAATGGAAAGGAATAAGAACATTAAACCACGCAGAGGCATGGACAGGATGCAAAGGTGCAGTGGGCGTTGCTGGAACATCTTACTCTCTATAAGCGCTGTTTTTCAAAATACACTGAAATGGGTGCAGATGAGAGGGATTGTTTTTTTTTTTTTTTAGACAGATTTCTTGGTGGTCAGTTACATACTGAAATCTAAGGTAATGTTCAGTAAACCCACAACAAAAGAGCAGGAACAAAGCACCTTTCTGAAATAATAAAAGCACAAAAACACAATTTAATCAACAACTTACTGACTTGTATAGCTATTATGCGGTTAGGATTGCAATGTAGATGGTTGAAGTAAATATGAATATTTTATGGGCATTCTCTAACAATTAGCTGGGTAGGGTCATTCATGGGTGCATTTACTTCAAATAATATAAATAAAATTGTTACATTTTAGCAATTCTAGCCAATAAATTGATTAACTGAATAATACATTTGTATTTTTTAGTAATGCTCTTACGCACATCTTTGGCTCTCTTGTGAGGAACAAAAGAGAAATGGGCTTGAAATATAGGGACTCTTTTCTTGCACAATAAAAGGACTTTATAGATTTGCCATGTGACCTCTTCAGGTATTTACATTTTTGTGTAATTACAAACCTATAGCTATAATTACGAATAAAGCAAACCAGGGGCTACAAAGTAGATTTCAGTTCATACTAAATGCAAATCTACAATGGCTGGTCATAGAGCATTCCACTCAAACAATAGTCACTAATCTGACTAAAGAAGGCGAAGCTTCATGGAGTGATCACATGTATTCAGTTACAATATCAGTTATAAAAATAGAGGCATCTTAAGGGCATTATGTTTTTTTGTTTCTTTTCTTAAAGTCTTTTTTTCTCAAACAGGAAAAAAATAACAGCTTCTCTGATTTTTCTGGCTCGTGATGTTACTTTTATATATATAGATTTATTTTTCTTGAGGGCATGTGCAGTGTGTGGGTAACATCTGTACAGCCCTCAACTCTCCAAGGTAGGTAGCACTACCTGTTTTACATAAAAGAAACAGCCTTAAAACTACAGCTCTTCTATGGACTGTGTTGTCTTTTTTGTCATCATTTGTAAATAAATGACACAGCTTTACCTATCCTTCTCCCATTCTGTGTAAAAATAGGGACAACCAGCGAAACAAGAGGAGGGGGTTAGAGGATGAGATTACGGGGGGATTATAAAGGGGTAGACCGCCTGCGCTTTCCACTTATGCTCCGGTAGTTAAATGGCCGCATCTTCATCTCCACGAATGGGATGGAGAACTCATGTCCTTTCCAGTGGTACCAGTTAATACCCTGCAAAAAACAGAGATGCCATTAGACAGGGAATCAACAGGGTCCGAAGTGGGGGTCAGGCTTTTGTTTGGTCGTAATCTATCAGTATGTACAGGTACTGTTCAGGTACTGAAATGGATTGAAACAGTAGAGTCAAATTGATTACAAATGTAATCTTATCTATCAGAATATGTGTTCTGGGGTGACAGTCAATACACACTCTCTGTTAAGATGCCCTTAAGACAAGACAAAATACTGTTTATTTCCCAGACACTGATGTAAGAGTCTACTGACTTGCTGAACCCAGTTCAGACTGAGAGAGAGACAGAGTGAGTGAGTGAGTGGGTGAGAGAGAGAGACAGAGATAATCTGATTCTGAGAGAGAGAGAGAGAGAGAGAGAGAGAGAGAGAGAGAAAGAGCCCCTGTCACTTATTCATATTCATCCACACAGTG
Source organism: Alosa pseudoharengus (assembly GCF_046254945.1). Lineage (NCBI taxonomy): Eukaryota > Metazoa > Chordata > Actinopteri > Clupeiformes > Clupeidae > Alosa > Alosa pseudoharengus. Next base: position 46,746,614 of record NW_027468663.1, on the reverse strand, counting down.
CAGATCTCATCGTGTCACAATTAGATGCACTCAATATTTCATTATGGTTTACCGTACAGAGCTTTCCCTGACACGCTTGAACTCACAGTGCAGTCTGGCCAAATCTGCTCAGTCTTCACTAGGACTGGAGCAGGCACCACAACAGCTGGGGTAGTGGCATTCTCCAGGTGTGGAGCGCTAAAGGAGCTAGATGTAGACGCTGACTTGGAAGGAACGCACCTACGCCAAAATGGTTATTTTATTCACATTCTAAAGCTATTTCCAGGTCATTTTGAATGTTTTAAACTAACATTGATAGGCGTACTAACTTTAAGGACATCCATCACCACTAATACAGAACTTCCACATCGCTTTCGAGAATAGACGTGACACAATAAATCGGCCAGACTTGCATGACTAACCCACAACTCTTGCAGGAGGTTCCTTGTCTTGGCTGTGGTTTCCCTTTCCTGTTGTTCTCTGCATATGGGCTTATCAGTTAGACTTTCACAGCTGCTGTGTGCAGTGTGTGCACCCTGAGGAGCAGCTTGGAAGAGGGCTGTGCTCACCTGACTGTGTCTGGACTCCCCGTACTTGCCGTTGAGGTTGGCCCGGTGGCAGTTCTTGTACCACCAGGCCCCTTTGTAGGAGAGCGCACAGTTGGTCACGGCAATGTCATTGTCCCTGTCCTTGGTGGAGAAGGGTCGGCCCTGGTGGTAGGTGAGCGAGTCGCCTGTAACCAAGGAGACAAGTGGCCGTGTTTTAAGACTCAGTCTCTTTTCACAGTGACTGTTTGATTAGACTTAGTTTTTTACTTTGATTAGATTGAGTTCTTATTTCAACATAGGCTGTTTAATCAGCTAGAAATGTCAGCATGCTTTAATATCACATCATTTACGTACGACTGGTCTGGTAAGAGTGACACAGCAGCAGTGCTGATCAAGCAATCCTTAAGCTACATGGCACCTGCTCACATATCTGATGAGTATTTAATTATTGGTACAATATACCGCTTGGGTTCTGAGCAGCGTACCGTTTTAGAATCTGACCTTTTTAGAGCGGGAAATAAATAAATGGCCATTGAAAAAACAAAGTAGGCAAACCATAACCACTAAGTAGTTACCAATTAGTAACCCAGTAGTAACCAAAGTAGTAACCGCAACCACTCACGCAAGCAGTAATGCAAAAAGCTAATGAGCTTGGCACCGCCTTTGTTACCTGCCGTGCCGTTGTACTCCCCTATCCTCAGTTTGTAGAGGCTCCTGGCATCCCCGAGGACAAACTTATCGTAGGTGGCATACACGGACTCCTGTCCATCTTTCATGTCGATCCGCATCTCGTAACGTCCTTGAGATGAAATCCTCTGAATGTTGTCCAAGCCTGAATTGGAGGGGGAGAAAAAAACGCACACTTCAACAAGCACGTCGTCTCTGCATCCCTGGCACACCCACTCACAGATGCCCCCTACAACGCCCCTTCCCCCTCCCTAAACATGTGCCGCATGTAGATAAGAAGATGCCATGCGAAGTCAAAGCTTTCCCCTGTCAGTCAGTTTGTCCCTGCAGTCCTTTTTCCTCACCTGTCCTCCTGGACAAACAGAGGCGATAAGAACCAAAAAGCTGGCTGATTACATCACATCCTCCCAAAACGCCTCAGACTGGGCTATAAAAAGATGAGAAATCTGATTTCTCTCTTTTTTTCTCAGAAAGAAAAAAAGAAATCGGCTATGTAGTAATTTAGGATTTAGGACATTTCCAATATCTGTCGAGCAGTTCGGCAACGTAGGGGATGGGCATAAAGTTGTCTTCACTTAAAGAAAGAAAGATACTGAGCTGTGCTGGAGCGACAGCAGCTGAGATAGAAATCAACATTACAAACCTTGCAGGCCCACAGTGATAGGAGAGAAGCCATAGCCATATTCCGATTTGTAAAAAACACAGAGGGAAGCCTCATTTACAGTATAAAAGTGGACTATCACACTGTGTGACACAGATAACACTGACTTTCAATTTGCTTAATTATAAAGGATTAAAAGTGCATCAGGAGGCAGTGTTAATCAGTTCTGGTTAATACAATATTATACTGAATATTCTATAGTGTAATCTCCTATCATTTTATGACCTGCTCCTGAATTCAAAAGAAATGAGGGAGAAAATTAAAACAAGCTAATCGTCTCAACCAGCAAATTTACTTGCAATGGACCATTTAGTGTTTCCTTAAATTGGCCATTATTTGCACAGCAGCAGGTCAAGGAGCTAGGGGAATGTGTTGCGTTATTGAAACGATAATTTACAACACTGGGTTAGTTTGGTTCCATGGCCGCAGATGGAAACAATATGGCCTTCACATTTAAGAGCTTATCAATCTTCAGCATCAGCTTGTGCTGATATTACAGCAATGTGATTTGGCAAACCAATGCAGAAAAGGGATTAGGCTTTCCCCTCATCAATTAAAAGGTCAGAGATACTCTAAGAGGACACATATCTACACAGATTCCAATACTTGCTCCAAATCATACATCGGCTTTGATGACAGTTTAGGACATGTCTAAAAGGATCTATGTTTGGTACGATTAGAAAGGAAAAATATCTGATTTATAGAGCACCAGGTCACTTCTGACTGGTACACTGAATGCTTCACAACATGTAACGTTTATTTCAGTTTGTCTGCTTTGTGCTCAGGGTGAAGCGCTACTCGACAGACTGGAGTTTTCCCTCTGAAGTTTCCATAAAAGGTTATTAATAGCGAGCTGGACAAATTCTGAATTCAGAATTTCTCAAAAGCCACATTGTGAGAATAAATGTCCTTTATTTTACATTCCAACACTGGCAACCTGTATCCTATGTCTATGGAAGCCTGTTTACGCCACTTGAAAAAAAAACTGCCAGATACTAAGTCAAAATTATGAGATTTTAAGTCAAAATTATGAGATTTAAAGTCATAATTATGAGATTTAAAGTTGTAATTATGATATTTAAAGTCAAAATTATGAGATTTAAAGTCGTAATTATGAGATTTAAAGTCATAATTATGGGATATAAAGTCGTAATTATGAGATTTAAGGTCATAATTATGAGATTTAAAGTCATAATTGAGATTTAAAGTTAGGGTTGCCAACCGTATTTGAAAGGAAAAAGATGTGTTCCGTATTGAACTGATACGAAACACATTTTGTTCCGTATTATTGAGAATCAACTTGTGCAAATCCATGACCGGTGGAAACCTTTCCCTGTTTGTACATTAAAAATATGTGTATTTTATGTCTTATGTGTAATTTGGGTTTTACAGTACTTTCCAATCTGATGTAATGTGAGACTTTGTTCCTAATGACATTCTGATCATGATTAGTGGAATGGCTCCTTCATGTCTGGCCTGTGAAGGTTCCGTGATTTCCCTTCTCGGCCATACGTGGTCTACTTCCCTTTTCCTTGGTCATAAATATGGTTATGGTCCTTTACCTTTTCCTGTTGATTCACACCTTTAACTCCTCTACTTTAACATTTAGTCTGTTTTTAACTCCCCTACTTTAACATTAAGTCTGTTTTTAACTCCCCTACTTTAACATTTAGTCTGTTTTTAACTCCCCTACTTTAACATTTAGTCTGTTTTTAACTCCCCTACTTTAACATTAAGTCTGTCTCCCCATGTCTCATTCTTTGTCCCCTGTCTGACAGTTCAGCTTACAATAAATGTCACACCTTTCCATATCTATTAATAAATGCAGTAGTCCTAAGACTTATAACACTTATAGAAATATATAAATGTCTTATTTTTTATATACGTTTTGCAATACACACACACACACACACACACACACACACACACACACACACACCACATAGCTTATATTAATACCCCCCCGACCCCAGTAACTGACTGGATGCCAGTGTACTGAAGTATAGCCCCCCCCCCCGTTCCTTATTTTCATATCAGAAAGTTGGCAACCCTATTTAAAGTCGTAATTATGAATTGAAATCTCTTAATTATGAGAAATAAAGTCTCAATTTTGAGATTTAAAGTCGTAACGATGCCTGTTGATTATACCTCTAAAGACATTGCTGAAATAAACTGTTAGGCTACAGTGTGCAAACAGTAGCCTTACAGTTTTATGTCTAAACTACAACTAGCTAAACTGAGCAGGACCAGAGGGCTCTGGCAGAACAGCAAGCAACAGCTCATGACCTTTTGGGTTCACTTCCTGGGTTAATAATCTCGAAATTTCGACTTCGATCTCTTAATTATGAGAAATAAAGTTGTAATTTTGAAATTTAAAGTCGTAATTATGACTTTAAATCTCATAATTATGACTTTAAATATCATAATTACGACTTTAAATCTCAAAATTACGACTTTATATCTCATAATTATGACTTAAATCTCATAATTTTGACTTAAAATCTCATACGACTTTAAATCTCATAATTATGACTTTAAATCTCATAATTTTGACTTAGTATCTGGCAGTTTTTTTTTGTCAAGTGGCGGAAACGGGCTTCTATATATGTCTATACATGTGCAAAGGCAGGGCATGACGGCAGAGCACTGTCTGATGACTGAGTCCTGAGCCCCTTAATGATTCATGGTCCTCTTTCAAATAGGAAACAAACAGAAATATCTCATTGATATTCATCCAATGATACCGAGGAGTCGAAATAAACAAAAATAGCTTAATGATATTCATGCATTTTTTATCGCCATGACAAAACAAAGCTATACAAACTGGGTCATGAAGGAACTATTCATTTCTAATGAAAGTGTTTGGAGAGTTGTAATGAGCTTTGCAGAAACATACCCACAGAGCAGAGATGTAGAAACAGGAGGAATTGTTATGTATGAAATTGGAAATTTTCCTCTAAACAATACACATTTAAAAAAAATTCAAAGCTGGACACACTTCATTACTGACAAGCATGGATCTATTGTCCCAAATGAAGGGACACACACACACACACACACACACACACAAAGACACAGACAGACAGACAGACAGAAACACATACACACACAGAGAGAGAGAGAGAGAGAGAGAGAGAGAGAGAGAGAGAGAGAGAAAGAGAGAGAGAGCGGGAGAGAGAGAGAGAGAGAGAGAGAGCGGGAGAGAGAGAGAGAGAGAGAGAGAGAGAGAGAGAGAGAGAGAGAGAGAAAGAGAGGGGGAGTGTGAGTGTGTATGTGTGTGAGGAGCAGTGTGAGACCTGCTGAATGTTAGATAAGGTGAGAGTGGAACACTGGACACAGCTGTTTAATGATGGATCTGTGCTCATTTCAGAAACTGAATCTGGCCCCAGTGCCCATGGCCTGAAATGACCATCAGTAAATAAAAAATATGTTTTTTTCGTCATGTAGAAAGGCAACGAAATCTCTTTAGGTGGTAAAAATTCAATTTTGCAGGCAACATAATTGGGTTAAATATCCCATTCCATTCCACTAAAATATTTAGGAAGCCAGGTCAGCTTGCCCAAATATCCCTCCATGGTGGGCACACTAGAGGTTAGTGCTGCTAGACACCAACTCACCTAGCCAAAACTCGTCCTCCAGGTTGCCAAAACCACTCCGGTAGTCACTCCATTTCCTGGAGAAGTCCGTCAGGCCATTCTGGCGTCTCTGGAAAACCTGAAATACAGCAACCACCAGCAAGGTCTGGTTACGTGATGCCAAGCAACATACAGAATAGGCCGATCATCAATAAAAAATTACCATCAATTTAAATGAAATTACCAAAAATAAATGCCCTTCAATAACAAAAACAAAATGAAACATTGTAAGCAGCAATGAGGCATTAATAGCCATGCACAATAATGCAAACATTCTAATATACACAATATTCCCTGAACACAATATTCCCTAAACGAAAACACCAAAAAACTGCTCAAAGGTTTAGACTTTAAGTACTGGTATGGGACATAAGTGTGGTTTCACTAAGGCACCATGTAAAATGTGAACCGTTTTTTTTGTGTGTGTGTGTGTGTGGGGGGTGGGGGGGGACTTACGAGCCAGCCCCCTCCGTCGGTGGTCATGTCGCAGTAGACCTGCACACCCTGGCTCTGGTCTCTGTTGATGTAGATGGTGTAGACGCCGCTCAGGGTCTCGCCGTTCAGCAGGTGCTGGGCGCAATTCTGCGGGGTGGCGAACAGACGGTTTCCTGTGGCGGTGGGGGTGGGTGGTGGTGTAAGGGGGCAGAAAGAGGTTACAAGAGCTGCAGTTGCATTGTTACTGGAGAGCAGGTCAAGCATTCATGCAAGGAGTGTACCTATTCTTCGCCTCCACCTGCAGGAGAAGGAGGGCCACATTGGCCCCTGGTCTACTTCAGAGGCATTAAAGCACTGTTGTTTGCTAAAACTAAACACTGGCGTAGGAGGAGACGGTAGGTTTGTGGGTTAACATAACAGAACTGCGGCTCTGAATTATGCATTGAAAACACTCCAGTGAGCAACATCAAAATGTAATGAGGACAAGCAAAACAATAGCAAACAGTGTTGTGGTTTAGGGGGAGTGCAGCTACTTGACTTCGGTGTTTATCCATCTCTTAAACCAAGAGGGAGATTAAAAGGCCTTGCAAATATGAATTAAAATCAGACATTTTGTGTACCAGCGTATTTCAGCTTGGTTCAGGACTGAACGCCTTGTGTGAGTGAGTAAAGGCTAACTGCTACTTCGGCTACTTAGGTTCGGGTGAGGGGTGAGAGTGCCCCCTGGCTATCCGTACCGGTGGTGAAGGAAGTGGAGACGATGGCGCTGGTCTCCAGGCCCCGCGCCGCCTGCAGCCGCACCGTGTACTCCGTAGTCTCGGCCAGGCCCTCCAGGCGGATCCACGTGTCCTCAGCATCCAGGATCAGCTCCTGGGGACCAGACAAACAGCATCAGCCCAGTGTTCCAAATACCCCTTCTCTTTCTCTCTCTCTCTCTCTCTCTCTCTCTCTCTCTCTCTCTCTCTCTCTCTGTCTAAAACCAAGATGGAGAAAAAAACATGAGCAGTGTGAAGTACATCACTGATGTACCTCACTAGGGGACTGTTGTGTTCGATACGTCTGACTGAAGCATGACCCAGAAAGAAAAACATAATCTTGTGACTGAAAAGAAAAGACAAAAACAAAAAAACGCTTGCAAAACTCAAAACAGTACCTAATACAGTACATCAATACACTCCAAAAGTCATTTCATGTTCCTCTCCCCCTTAGCTTTCCTCCCTTGACTAGTATCAAAACATCAAGTCCCCTGCCTGGGCAAATGAACCTTATCAGGTCAGGGCATTGAACGATGGAACAGGAAGGAAATCTATTTTAGTCTTAAACTCTTGACAGCTTTGTTTCTTTCACTTGTTTTCTGGCTCATTTCCTTCTTTTTCAACAAATACACTCTTATCAAAACAATCTGTTATTAAAGTATCAAAGAGCTCCTTTCCATATTTATATTCTTCTGTCTTTTTTCCATCTTTCTGTGAAGACCAAACAACAATCTGTTCCCTAAGTGGGCTACGAGTGACAGCAGTGTAAGCCAATGCCATTGCCATGGCTCTGAGCCATGGCACACATAAAATATATGAGGGCGGGATAAAATATTCAGCCATTTTGGGGGGGAAATTGCCCTTTTTAAGAAATATGTTGCCTGAATTATGCAGTGAGGCAGCCCTAGAATGAAGTTAAAATGTCAGTCACTGTTTACAGGATAATGCGGGAGACTGTCATTCAGGTGATTCATAAGGTGATGATGACTTAGAGCTTGGCACAGAACTGCACCGTAGGGCACTGTGAAGTAAATGAAGCATCAGGCACTTGGCGTGGGCTGGGACCTTCATTGCTCATATCCTGGTGGAAGCTTGCAGGCTGTTAGCTCTTGTGTTATAGCTGAGCTATCTGTGCACCCTTCTATCCATACCCGTAAGTGCATGCTTCTGTTGTTTGAAGTCCTATTATTCCGGTTGCCATGGTTCTGCTGGCACAGACTTGAGAGGTACACTATGTGCTTTTCATTCTAAATGATGTCCGAGTAGGTCCACCTCCTGAACATGTGTTAGGTCGACTGTAAATTCTACCAATGTATGTGTTGACAACAGTCACCCCTGAGTGCAGAGGTTTAGGGGAGGAATCCATGGGCTGGACAGTAACACTGCACACCACTGACACCCACTGGACAAACACAAGCAATGCCCACATGACACGGTCTTGGAGTGGCACAACTATGGCACGTTCAGTCCAGATTGGGCTTAGGCCTCTCTCAGAGCCACAAGCTATAAGACTGGAAATATCACATATGAAACCTTCTTTATCAATGCTGTTTAGTTCAGCCAATTCAGTATGTAGGCTCATAACAAATAATCACCTTATCAGTAGGTCAAATCAGTGCTCTACCAAAACCACTGGGATCAGAGGGACACATGGTAGGGGTACATAGGGGCTGATTACAATTGACACTGATATGAAGTAAATCAGTGGAAAGTGGAAAGCGGAAAGCGTTTTTGTCATTAAAAAAACAAATCCCATCTCAGATGACCCTGCTAGTTTATTTGATGAAGTTTGATCTAGCCTACTTTAAAGATTTTAATTAAAATGAGGGATAATTATGTAGCAAATGAAAATGTATGAATATGTAAAGTGTTTCCTCTCCAAGGCTATAGGGCTGGAATATTGTTTCATAATGTGCACATCAGACAGTTAACCTTGGTCTACTGAAAAGAACTGTCTGAATGTATCATCTGCAAGCTGCAAGTCTTAAAGCAATTGCATAAATTAAATGTTGCACTCATGCTGGTATTATGGAACACCTAATTGATATTTGGCTTGCAGACATAAATTGCCTTGTTTAAAAATGAATGAAGGAAACTGAACATTATTATGGAACCTTTCTGCGACTCTTGCAACATCTTGCTCATCCCCAATGCAACACGCATATCCACACACTCCGACACGCTCGCTGTACAGGAGCTGAGCACTGCTGAGTGATTTGCACTTGCCTTGCGACTGCCGTCAGCAGACTTGTACGTCAGCATGTAGTTGTCGATGTCGGCAAGGGGCGGTTGCCAGGAGATGAGAGCACTCCGGTGGTTGACCTCGCTGGCCGTCAGGTTCTGCGGGGCGTCCATGGCTGCGGGACCAGACGGGGGATGACAGTCAGTTACTCAGCGGCTCGACACACAGACTTACAAGTATGGCCCTCGTCGGCCTGATGAGCACCCCCCCCCCACTCTCCCCTTCCACCCCCCCCTCACCTTCCAACCCAACAGTCCATGCCCGCCTCCTCCCCCTTCCTCTCGACCCTTCTACCCAGCAGGTGTTGAGCACAGTTGAGGGACGGCGACAGCGCGGCCATTAGCCGCATGTTAACACACCGATAACCTCTGGACGAGCCAGCTGAGACGCGTAAGTTATAGTGACAGCCCCTCTGCAATCTGGGGGAAAATGACATGCCGTGGGTGTGGAGCGGGAGCAGGTAGCGTTGCGAGAAGCCTTATCTGACAGACCGCCACTCTCCCGTGCACCTGGGAGGCTTCGCCACACACTGACGGCCAGTGAGCTGTCGTTTCCATTCGCACAAATCTTGTTTCAGATGGCAATGATAGACACGCCTCCTCCCCCTCTTTCTTGATCTCATGGTGGGAGTTTGTGTCGACAATTTGTTCCAATGAGGCAGCACTTGCTTCTCAGAGGTAGGCCTAACCTGAGAAATCATATGAATAGGGCACCGAGTACTAAATAAAACATTAATTGACATTGGTAAACAACTACCGGTAAATGTATTGTTACTGCAATATTTTCCCTGTAACTACCTCAGTTAAAGCTTTCAACAGACGTGCATGATGTACAAAGCTATGATATGCCAGACAAGTCCATCATCATGACCCTGCATATTTGCATTTAGATTGTAGAATGAAACTCTTGTCCAAGTGTGAGAACAAACAGCAGATCTGCCCAGTTTTAGGCTCTTTTCCCATGAGCTCCACAATCACATCCAAAGCTGCCAAAAAGCATGACACTGTCAGATAGAAAGAGGAAGTCAAGAGATAAAAGAATTATTGAAGATGTTTGGGTTTTTTTGGGCGCTGCTGTCGTTCATTGTGGGCCATGGATTCATTGTTCATTTTTATCAGAGCATAGCAGGACTTAGCTGAACGATGTTATTAGAGCATATCTGCTGTGTGATTAAATTGGCATTAAATTTGCTAACAAAAGCGATTGAAGTTGGGCAAAGCCAAGCAGACGCCATTAAAGGGGACTGCACGTCGAGATTTTGTCGAAAAAAAAAAGCTGACATCGGGGTGGTAAAGTCAATGGTCTGTGACTTTTCAAAGTGCAAATTAATTTCCTCTAAACAATGTAAACTAATGAAGTATTCACAGAAAGCCGGGTTGATTAAGGATGAGGTCTACTGCCTTTGAAAGACCTTTCCGGTGAGTAAGGGAAATAAGTAAAGCATTGGTTCTCAGGTTCCTGGTGTGTGGAGCATCTGTAGAGGCCCCCACCCCACCCCTCCCCCGCCACAATAGCTGTGCTCTCTCTGCTTCATTGCAAAGGAGATCGGGGGAACGGTGCTGCATCTCAACTCCCACTGGGAAATCAATGTCTTGCTGACTGGGGCTTTTTTTTTTTTTTTTTGCTTGGAAACTCTGAAAACAAAGTTGAATTGCCCCAACTCTGCTAAACTGGAACATTTCCGTTCCTTGTAGTCACATGGTAAGGTGTGACATGTTCATACATCAAGCCGCTACAATGCACAGGGCGTTAGAACGCCAAGCTTGAAGAGCAACCACGTCTCTCCACTCGGTTCCCAGAGAAAGTGGAAATGAGGTCGGTCCACTCACTCCTGGGGCTCCCATCTGTCCAGGCTCCGCATCACCGGTCAGCTGAATGCACCTGCTTAAACCCGTCACTAGCATCATGATTAGCCTGACTGGCTGGTGGGCTTGGAGCAGTGATTGAAAGAAGCCATGCAAGACAGGGCTGGACAGGAACTACACTTGCAGGAGACTTTCCTGAGGTGATATATTACAGATCAGCTCAAAACGTATTTGACCATTATTCAGACATATTTGACCGTTCTCCATAACGTTGTCTTGCGCTCGTGTACAGTAGATCAGGGGTTCTCAAAGTTTTGATTGGTGAGGGCCAATTCAGGAACCCAACATTGAACTGAGGGCCGCCAAAGGGGCGGGGCGAGAAAAAAAAAACCTGGAAAATAAATCCTATTTGTAATCATTTTAATGACCAGGTTGCATCTCTACAGTTTATATTTATTGCATTAAACAGATTTTAATTCATAACTGAGGCTAAACCTGGCAAAACTTGTGAAAATCTTAAGAAAAATTGCAATGCACACAATCCCTGGGGTTCTCTACCCTCAACAGACAAATGTGGGATATAACAGTCCTGTGTGCAGTCCATTTCAAGTACAAGCTTACCAGTATTTAGAACAAACAGTCTCAGTGTGCCTTGCTTATTATCAGCATAGGCCTTATTCAGGGCCAATTCCAGCTACCAAAGCACCACAGGAAAACCTGACGGCCACTAAACACCACTAAACGGAGATTCATTCTTTTCAAAGCACACAGTACAGTTGTACAATTTTAACAGTTTTACAGATGTTATCATATGTTATCGCAGGCTGCCAGAAATGTTTCCGCGGGCCGCCATTGGCCCCCGGGCCGCACTTTGAGAACCTATGCAGTAGATGGATGGATGGGATACTTACGGGTGACGAAGTTGGAGATGACGGTGCCGCTGGTGAGCGGTCCCTTAGTGGCATACAGGGCAACGGAGTAGGTGGTGCTGGGGATAAGCTTGCTCAGCTGATACTCCTGCTTGTTGCCCTCCACCAGGAAGGTGTCGGCAGTGACTGCAAACAGAGGCACACAAGGTATTATAGAAGCTCTCGCTAAGCCAACATGTCAAAGCCTTGCTTTCACTGCAACACAGTTTTTATGGAGTGTCTTCTATAATTAGTATGCTTGAGTTATGAACTCAGAATACATTTTCGACCAAATAACTCTCCTCAGTATTGATCCAATTAAGAAAAAAAAAAAGTGAAATTTGAGTTTTTAATAAGACTGCGTGAGAAAGGGATTTGACAAAATGCAGACTCTGAAATAATTATGGACTATGACTAAATCAAAAGATAGATTCTTAACGAGTGCCGCTGTGAATGAGCAGC